>NW_006786207.1:310743-328808 GCF_000442215.2 Lipotes vexillifer
ATCGGCAGGCGGACTCTCAACCACTGCGCCATCAGGGAAGTCCTAAGCTATTTCTTTAATCTTTGTGGGGACTGCCTTAAATGTCTTACTGTCCGTAAGACACATCTCTCAGCCCAGAATGTGACCAAAAGAGTTCTAATATCTATATTGGTGTTTAGTTATGTGAACTTAATATGTCAGTATATTCATGAAAACAACTTTATGGGGACTTCCCTGATGGCGCAGTGGTTAAGAATCTGCCTGCCAATGCAGGGGATACGGGTTCGATCCCTGGTCTGGGAAGATCCCACATGCCGTGGAGCAACTAAGCCCGTGCGCCACAACTAGTGAGCTTGTGCACCACAACTACTGAAGCCCGTGTGCCTAGAGCCTGTGCTCCGCAACAAGAGAAGCCACCGCAATGAGAAGCCCATGCACCGCAACGGAGAGTAGCCCCCGCTCGCTGCAACTAGAGAAAGCCTGTAAACAGCAACGAAGACCCAAAGCAGCCAAAAAAAAAAACCAAACAAACTTTATGAATACTTTAATGAAGTTTAGTAAATGTAGAATGAGTCAATATAGGAAGCTTTCCATATAATTACATTATATGACATCTAACCATTTTTTTTCTTTCAGGGTGCTCTGGAACAGGGCTCAAATTCTCAGCTCATGGCTGTCCAATACACAGAAACCACTAGTATCAGGTAAGTAAGTGTGGAAGCTCTTGGCTAAGGAATTTTATTGTCTATTTATTTATTTATTCATTCATTCATTCACTCACTCACTCACTCACTCACTCACCTGCTCTGGATCTTAGTTGTGGCATATGGGATCTTTGTTCTGGCATGTGGGATGTAGTTCCCTGACCAGGGATCGAACCTGGGCCCCCTGCATTGGGAGTGTGGAGTCTTAACCACTGGACCACCAGGGGGGTCCCAGGAATTTTAAATACATAGGATTTCAGTAAGGTTGAAATACACACTTCTCTTCCATCTTAAACTTGTTCTCATCATTATCTTGTAGAAATAGATAATTCAGATATATGTAGAAACAGTTCTCTGTAACCAGAATATTTCATTCATTTACTATGTGTATATTTTAAAATATATTCATATTATTTCTTCATTAGTTAAAAATGTTTTTAATCTCTGTACCTTCCTCTCAAGTTTGCTGTGAACCTGAAACTGCTATTTAAAAAATAATCTTTAAAAAATGTTTTAAAGTGAATTATAGTTGACCTTCCTTATTCATATATTCTGTATTTATGAATCCGCTTACTTGCAAAAATTTATTTCTGCCCCCAAAATCAATACTGAAAGTGCTGTCATGGTCATTTGCATTCCCACAAGTTTAACAAAGCAATACTTCGCCTTCCTGTTTCAGCTCTCATACTGTAAACAGTTGTCCTTTTTGAGGTCTATTTAGTGCCATATTTTTCACATTTTATGATTTTTGCTTGTGAATTCTTCCTTTAAAATGGCCCCCAAGCATAGTACTGAAGTGCTGCCTACTGTTCATAAGCTTGACAAAGCTGTATTGTGCCATGTGGAGAAAATACATATGTTAGAAAGCTTCATTCATGCATGAGATATAGTGCTATTGACTGTGAGTTCAGTGTTAATGAGTGAACAGCATTTGTTAAAGAAGGTGTCTTTAAATAGAAACACATAAAACAGGGTTATATATTCATCAGTTGATAAAAATGCTGTAACTGAGAGAGCCTCATCCACCAGAGGGCAGACAGCAGAAGCAAGAAGAACTACAGTCCTGCAGCCTGTGGAACAAAAACCATATTCATAGAAAGATAGACAAGATGAAAAGGCAGAGGGCTATGTACCAGATGAGGGAACAAGATAAAACCCCAGAATAACAACTAAATGAAGTGGAGATAGGCAACCTTCCAGAAAAAGAATTCAGAATAATGATAGTGAAGATGATCCAGGACCTCGGAAAAGAATGGAGGCAAAGATTGAGAAGGTGCGAGAAATGTTTAACAAAGACCCAGAAGACCCAAACAAACAGAGGTGAACAATACAATAACTGAAATGAAAACTACACTAGAAGGAATCAATAGCAGGATAACTGAGGCAGAAAAATGGATAAGTGACCTGGAAGACAGAATGGTGGAATTCACTGCTGTGGAACAGAATAAAGAAAAAAGGATGAAAAGGAATGGAAACAGCCTAAGAGACCTCTGGGATAACATTAAATACAACAACATTCACATTATAGGTGTCCCAGAAGGAGAAGAGAGAGAGAAAGGACCTGAGAAAATATTTGAAGAGATTATAGTCGAAAACTTCCCTAACATGGGAAAGGAAATAGCCACTCAAGTCCAGGAAGCGTAGTGAGTCCCATACAGGATAAACCCAAGAAGAAACACGCTGAGACACATAGTAATCAACTTGGCAAAAATTAAAGACAAAGAAAAATTATTGAAAGCAGCAAGGGAAAAACGACAAATAACATACAAGGGAACTCCCATAAGGTTAACAGCTGATTTCTCAGCAGAAGCTCTACAAGCAAGAAGGGAGTGGCACGATATACTTACAGTGATGAAAGAGAAGAATCTACAACCAAGATTACTCTACCCGGCAAGGATCTCATTCAGATTTGATGGAGAAATAAAAAGCTTTACAGACAAGCAAAAGCTAAGAGAATTCAACACCACCAAACCAGCTCTACAACAAATGCTGAAGGAACTTCTCTAAGTGGGAAACACAAGAGAAGAAAAGGACCTACAAAAGCAAACCCAAAACGATTAATAAAATGGTCATAGGAACATACATATTGATAATTACCTTAAACGTGAATGGATTAAATGCTCCAACCAAAAGACACAGGCTTGCTGAATGGATACAAAAACAAGATCCATATATATGCTGTCTACAAGAGACCCACTTCAGACCTAGGGACACATACAGACTGAAAGTGAGGGGATGGAAAAAGATATTCCATGCAAATGGAAATCAAAAGAAAGCTGGAGTAGCAATATTCATATCAGATAAAATAGACTTTAAAATAAAGAATGTTAAAAGAGACAAGGAACAACACTACATAATGATCAAGGGATCAATCCAAGAAGAAGGTATAACAATTGTAAATATACATGCACCCAACATAGGAGCACCTCAATACATAAGGCAACTGCTAACAGCTATAAAAGAGGAAGTCTACAGTAACACACTAATAGTGGGGGACCTTAACACCTCACTTACACCAATGGACAGATCATCCAAACAGAAAATTAATAAGGAAACAGAAGCTTTCAATGACACAATAGACCAGATAGATTTAACTGGCATTTATAGGACATTCCATCCAAAAACAGCAGATTACACTTTCTTCTCAAGTGCACACAGAACATTCTCCAGGATAGATCACATCTTGGGTCACAAATCAAGCCTCAGTAAATTTAAGAAAACTGAAATCGTATCAAGCATCTTTTCTGACCACAACGCCATGAGATTAGAAATGAATTATGGGGAAAAAAACGTAAAAAATACAAACACGTGGAAGCTAAAGAATACATTACTAAATAACCAAGAGATCACTGAAGAAATCAAAGAGGAAATCAAAAAATACCTAGACACAAATGGTAATGAAAACACAACGATCCAAAACTTATGGGATGCAGCAAAAGCACTTCTAAGAAGGAAGTTCATATATACAAGCCTACCTCAAGAAACAAGAAAAATCTCAAATAAACAATCTAACCTTACACCTAAAGGAACTAGAGAAAGAAGAACAAACAAAGCCCAAAGTTAGCAGAAGGAAAGAAATCATAAAGATCAGAGCAGGAATAAATGAAATAGAAACAAAGAAACAAAAGCTAAGATCAATAAAACTGAAAGCTGGTTCTTTGAGAAGATAAACAAAATTGATAAACCATTAGCCAGACCCATCAAGAAAAAGAGGGAAAGGGCTCAAATCAATAAAAGTAGAAATGAAAAAGGAAAAATTACAACGGACACCACAGAAATACAAAGCATCCTAAGAGACTAGTACAAGCAACTCTATGCCAATAAAATGGACAACCTGGAAGAAATGGACAAATTCTTCGAAAGGTATAACCTTCCAAGACTGAACCAGGAAGAAATAGAAAATATCAACAGACCAATCACAAGTAATGAAATTGAAACTGTGATTAAAAATCTTCCAACAAACAAAAGTCCAGGCCCAGATGGCTTCACAGGTGAATTCTATCAAACATTTAGAGAGGATCTAACACCCATCCTTCTCACACTCTTCCAAAAAATTGCAGAGGAAGGAACACTCCCAAACTCATTCAATGAGGCCACCATCACCCTGATACCAAAACCAGACAAAGAAACTACAAAAAAAGAAAATTACAGACCAATATCACTGATGAATATGGATGCAAAACTCCTCAGCAAAATACTAGCAAACAGAATCCAACAACACATTTAAAGGATCATATACCATGATCAAGTGGGATTTATCCCAGGGATGCAAGGATTCTTCAATATACGCAAATCAACCAATGTGATACAATATATTAACAAATTGAAGAATAAAAACCATATGATCATCTCAATACATGCAGAAAAAGCTTTTGACAAAATTTGACACCTATTTATCATAAAAGCTCTCCAGAAAGTGGGCATAGAGGGAACCTACCTCAACATAACAAAGGCCATATATGACAAACCCACAGCAAAGATCATTCTCAATGGTGAAAAACTGAAAGCATTTTCTCTAAGATCAGGAACAAGACAAGGATGTCCACTCTCACCACTATTATTCAACATAGTTTTGGAAGTTTTAGCCACAGCAATCAGAGAAGAAAAAGAAATAAAAGGAATACAAATTAGAAAAGAAGAAGTAAAACTGTCACTGTTTGCAGATGACATGATACTATACATAGAGAATCCTAAAGATGCCCCCAGAAAACTACTAGCGCTAATCAATGAATTTGGTAAAGTTGCAGGATACAAAATTAATGCACAGAAATCTCTTGCATTCCTATAGACTAATGATGAAAAATCTGAAAGAGAAATTAAGGAAACACTCCCATTTACCATTGCAGCCAAAAGAATAAAATACCTAGGAATAAACCTACCTAGGGAGACAAAAGACCTGTATGCAGAAAACTATAAGACACTGATGAAAGAAATTAAAGATGATACAAACAGATGGAGAGATATACCATGTTCTTGGATTGGAAGAATCAACATTGTGAAAATGACTATGCTACCCAAAGCAAGCTACAGATTCAATGCAATCCCTATCAAATTACCAATGGCATTTTTTACAGAACTAGAACAAAAAATCTTAAAATTTGTATGGAGACCTGAAAGACCCTGAAGAGTAAAAGCAGTCTTGAGGGAAAAAAACGGAGCTGGGGGAATCAGACTCCCTGACTTCAGACTATACTACAAAGCTACAGTAATCAAGACAGTATGGTACTGGCACAAAAACAGAAACATAGATCAATGGAACAGGATAGAAAGACCAGAGATAAACCCATGCACCTATGGTCAACTAATCTATGACAAAGGAGGCAAGGATATACAATGGAGAAAAGACAGTCTCTTCAGTAAGTGGTGCTGGGAAAACTGGACAGCTACATGTAAAAGAATGAAATTAGAACACTCCCTAACACCATACACAAAAATAAACTCAAAATGGATTAGAGACCTAAGTGTAAGAGTGGACACCATAAAACTGTTAGAGGAAAGCATAGGCAGAACACTCTTTGACAGAAATCACAGCAAGATCTTTTTTAATCCACCTCCTAGTTTAATGGAAATAAAAACAAAAATAAACAAATGGGACCTAATGAAACTTGAACGCTTTTGCATAGCAAAGGAAACTACAAACAAGATGAAAAGAGAACCCTCAGAATGCGAGAAAATATTTTCAAACGAATCAACGGACCCAGGATTAATCTCCAAAATATATAAACAGCTCATGCAGCTCAATATTAAAAAAACAAACAACTGAATACAAAAATGGGCAGAAGACCTAAATAGACATTTCCCCAAAGAAGACATACAGATGGCCAAGAAGCACATGAAAAACTTCTCAACATCAGTAATTATTAGAGGAATGCAAATTAGAACTACAATGAGGTATCACCTCACACCAGTTAGAATGGGCATCACCAGAAAATCACAAATGCTGGAGAGGGTGTGGAGAAAAGGGAACCCTGTTGCACTGTTGGTGGGAATGTAAATTGATACAGCCACTGTGGAGAACAGTATGAAGGTTCCTTCAGAAACTAGAAATAGAATTACCATATGACCCAGCAATCCCAGTACTGGGCATATACCCAGAGAAATCCATAATGCAAAAAGACACATGCACCCCGATGTTCATTGCAGCGCTATTTACAATAGCCAGGTCATGGAAGCAACCTAAATGCCCATCGACAGACAAATGGATAGAGAAGTTGTGGTACATATATAGAATGGAATATTACTCAGCCATAAAAAGGAACGAAATTGGGTCATTTGTTGAGACGTGGATGGCTCTAGAGACTGTCATACAGAGTGAAGTAAGTCAGAAGGAGTAAAACAAATATCGTATATTAATGCATATGTGTGGAGCCAGAAAAATGGTACAGATGAACCAGTTTGCTGGGCAGAAATTGAGACACAGATATAGAGAAAAAATGTATGGACACCAAGCAGGGAAAGTGGCAGGGCGGTGGTGGTGGTGGTGGGATGAATGGGGCGATTCGGATTGACATGTATACACTGATGTGTATAAAATTGATGACTAATAAGCACCTGTTGTATAAAAAAATAAATTTAAAAAATTCAGGGAAAAAAAATGCTGTAACTAAGCGTTCACAGGAACCTAACCTGTATTTCCCTTAGGAGAATGGTTCAGTGTTTGCTAATTCAGTGTTTGCACTGACTTTATAGGACTATAACTTCCATAAATAATAAGAATTGACTGTATATTCAAAGTATTACAGTCAGAGATGGCCTCTTGAGCACGTGAAATTATTTCAAAGGAAGTTCTTATGACTCAGTTATAATTTCCTTTTAGGTCAATCTTGCCCTCCTCTTAAGTTTATAAAAGTTTGATTGAAGACATAAAAGAATATGATTTTTCTTTTTGAAGAAAAATGAAATTTTTTTTTTAACTCTAACTTTTGGGTGTTGGCTTATTGTGCTAAACAATAAAAGACCTTGAAAATATTATTAAGAACTATATTAATGTCATTTGAGTATATCTTTTGGGATAAAATGTGCTCTGAGGTATTATAATTTTAGTTATAATTTTACCAAGGCACTGAGTTGGTACTTTTAATATCTATGGCTAGCAGTTGTGACTCCCATGGAAGAGGACCCATGCTTGGTACTAACATCTCTGACCCCAGTAACAGTCCTGAAAGGTTTATGTGGTTACCCTCATTTTATTGATGAGGAAACTGAGGTTCCTCAGAGATTGATTTCCCCAAGAATATCCAGTTGAGAGGTGGAGCAGGAATTCAGAGCCAGGTGTATTTGTTTCCAAATCCTAAGTGCTTTTCACCTTTCACACAGCCTCATAGACAAGTGCGCCTTCACACATTTGACAGAACGGTGAAAGATAACTTTTCCTCAGACTTAATTTATGTTACCAAAATTTTAAAATCATGCAAACCAATGCAGAAATCTATTTTCTGGTACTTCTGTTTTTTTTACATGCTTTGCAATGCACTTGACTGGTACATTTTAGAGCCTTGATACAGAAATGAGAGTTTTGGCTTTAGTGAATTGGATCTTACAAATATTCCTGACCTTGAGCTTTTCAAAATGTTACCATAAAAATTGCTGCCAAAATACTACTAATATTTTGGTTGAGAGAGATTCTTATAATTCAGAATGGGAAGCGTTTTTGAGAGGATAGAAATTTATTAGTTAAAGAACACTTTGCCACTTTGCCATTTTCTTACTTCAGCAGAACTCAGGGAGTGAGCTACAGGTGTATTATGCTTCACCCAGAAGTTATCAAGACTTTTTTGAAGCCATCCACAGAAGGGGAGACACGTTTTATGTTGTGTCGTTTCGAAGGGTAAGTTCACTTTGAAAGAATAAAAGAAATAGTTTTGAACACCTGCTATATATGAGGCACTGAGCTGAATGCTGTGGAAGGTAAAAAGATATGAGAGATAGGAAGCAATATAAAATAAATTGTATGAGTGGAACAGCCTAAGTGCTATAGTACAAGCTTGATTTTGAGCTGTTCAGCGTTATGAAGTGGAAACATGGAGTTGATGCCAGGCAATATTTAGAAAATATAAGCTGCTTATTGATTTTTATTCTTTGTTTGTTTATAACCAATGTATTATTTGTTTGTTTATAACCAATGGAGAAGTATAAACATAAAAATGTCTTTTTAGGCTCTATTCCTGAAACTTTCTATCCCTCTTTTCTCTGTCCTTCATCAAGCATTTACTCTTGCTAGTGAAGAATGTGTAAGGTAATCAGTTAGCTTATACAAAAGTAAATGTTTATACGAGCACTTTTGAATGTTACAAATGTGAGACTAAATGGGGAAAAAATGCATAGCTTACTTTCATTCCATCTGCTTTTCCTCTAAAATGAAAATACGTTCTGCATAGAGTTGCCATATGAATATCTCGGTTACAGTGCTGTATGTTAAACCAGTAACACATGAATGAATTAGAATTCCTTGGTAGTTTGTATCCTAGGTTTTTCTTTTTCTTTGTCTTTTTTTTAAAGGATGTAGAGAGTGTATGATAGAAATAAGCATATGCTAACAATAAACGATTCATTCTGATTATTGTCACCACTCACTGTCACTGAAATTCTCAGTTAACTCAATGCTTTTCCTAATGTATAAATATCTAGCAGCTCAGAATTTTGGACCAGAGCACTTTGACACTTGAAGATTAGGGAAACCAAACATTTCATGTGTTTTTAGTTATTAATCAAATATGTTAGGAGATTTGGAATACTATAGTGATGGTATCTCATGATTTCTGCCTTTTCTCAAAAATTTCCTGTGTTCAGCCTATTCTCTCAGACATAGCTGGTATATTTCTATACTGTGCCAGCCTCCAAGTTCATTTTCAGCAGCAAGGGGGCAGCTGAGAACAGGGTTTCAGCAAGGCTCCAACTGTATTGGCTGACCAGAGCTTAGTATTAGCTTTGGGTTGACACAGTCATGTTTAAAGTTGGCAGGGGTTGGGGGGTGGGAGTAAACTTTTTTTTTTTTTTTTTTTTGCGGTACGTGGGCCTCTCACTGTTGTGGCCTCTCCCGTTGTGGAGCACAGGCTCTGGACGCGCAGGCTCAGCGGCCATGGCTCACGGGCCCAGCCGCTCCATGGCATGTGGGATCCTCCCGGACCAGGGCACGAACCCACGTCCCCTGCATCGGCAGGCAGACTCTCAACCACTGCGCCACCAGAGAAGCCCGGGAGTAAACTTTTTAAGATGGGATCCAGCACTACGAAGAAGAGACTTGATAGATGTTAAAATGAATGTGTTGAAGTATATGTTATGGAAGTTACCACAAAAGAATATTTTTAACACTGAAGTAGCTGAATACATTTTCTTAGGTTTGGGAAAATTTCTCTATTATTTGATGAAAACAGTACAGTATATATTAAAAGTAGCAATTGTCAAGCCACAGATTGACCTTATGACTAGTAACATTTTTCTAGGGAAGAGAACAAGTATTTGTTATGAAGAAAATTATTCTAGCCTTACAGGGACTGTATTTTTACAAAGGAAGATGAATGGTGGCCTTTTTTTTTTTTTTTTGTGGTACGCAGGCCTCTCGTCGCTGTGGCCTTTCCCGCTGCAGAGCACAGGCTCCAGACATGCAGGCCCAGTGGCCATGGCTCACAGGCCCAGCCACTCCGCAGCATGTGGGATCCTCCCGGACCGGGGCACGAACCCGTGTCCCCTGCATCGGCAGGCAGACTCCCAACCACTGCGCCACCAGGGAAGCCCGAATGGTGTTCTTTTAAAAAATAAATGCATTGCGTTTCTTGCATTTGTAAAAGCTACTTCTCATTAGTTTGCTGTGAAAAGTGCTACTAGAAAATTATTTATCACCCTCCCTCCAATCCTTTGATGTTGTAGAAAAAACATTCTCATGTTTAAGAAAACTGTTAGGACTCTCTTTCACATTCTGTTTGAGTTTTTCATTTCCTAATTACTGATTTATCATATCTTAGTGTTTTATATCAAGGTAAAGTGAGGATAAGCATGAACTTAACTAGATAACAGTAGTCAGAGAGAGACAGCATCCTTTTTCACTTTTTCTTTCTTGCTTTACTTTGTTTTAACAGTTGGGATAAGGAAGTTAATTTTATCATCATGACTATAAATAGTGTCATTGGACAGGAATTTGATTCTTAAATCCTGGATTGTTCTTTTTGTTCTTGCTAAAATGAAAATGAAAGACATAATGATCTCATGCTTAGTTTTTTTTTCATTTTTCCATATAAAATATTCTAACAGTTTCATCAAAAAGGCAAGTGGCATCATTTCTTGTGTAGAAAGATGTAGACTTTTTCTTTCATTTAGGCTCTTAATTTCATTGACAGAAATTATTGTAATTGATACTGTGCGATTACATTAGAAATTAAGAAATATAGGGATTCTCATGCCTCAAGATTTTGCTTAGTATAAACCAGACTTAACAGAGTCAATAAGCAAACCATGTGGTTTTATTGTATAATTGGACATGTGTTTAAAAAAATATTTTAGTATCTAAAAAAGTAGATGTAGCTATTGACTGTTTAATACCATTATTTAATAAACCAACTCTTATGCTTCATAGCTTGGAACGTACACTTGTCCTCATGGAAAATTGGAATAGTGGCTTGTTGTCATTACTGATTCAGCAGCAGCTCCAGTAATTCCATTTTAGTCTTTTTCACACATTGCTCATTCAGACTCCCTAAGCAGAAAGAGGGTCTGATTATATATATAGTTGGGTAGAATTGCTGTGATAACCCTGGCTCATGATCCGTGGTCCATTCTTTTGTGACCAGGGAAATAGGGTTGATTTCATTAAATGTATTCTTTTGCTTTCTAAGCCAGCAACTATGCAGAAGGAACAGCCTGGGCCACTCTTCTGAGAAAATGATTGTGGTGGGCCCGCAGAGCTTCATAAACTGTCTATTATGCTATGCAACACCTGCTTTTAAAAAAAAATTCTTTCTTGTATTGGTCCCTAGTGGTTTGATCTAAAAGGCTTGTCTTCTCATCTGTATCATAAGCCTCTGAAAGGCAGGAAGTGTCACACTCAGCACAATGCTAGCCACTCAGTGCTTATTAAACAGAACAATTTTAGGTATGGTTCACTAGGAGAAGTCACAGTGATGGAAGTTCATTGTTTTCCATAATCATTTAAAGGGTATATTTACATGTTTTGCTTGGAGAAATTTAAATCTATTTTACTGATCTAAGAAATAACATAAACAGTGCTGAAGTCCAGCAGAAAGTTCAGTTAGAGATGACCTGTCTTTTCTTTATTTATGGTTTTACTAGCCAGAGATGCATCAGCTTTGTGCTTGTTTCTGAATCTAAGCTTTAGAGCTAAAAAAAAAATCACCTTGGTGAAGTGTTTGACTGTGAAATGTTTAATAGTCAATAGGGAGAACTTTGAGGTACTTGCATACTCGTTTTTTTAATATTTAGCAGAGTCATTTGGGAGTGGATTGTTGTTAGACCTCACTGCTTTCTTTTGTGGAGAAGGGATGGTGTCTAGTATCTCTACAGATTCAAGCAGCATGAGCCAGAAACTTGAAACTTTGGACAAAGAATAGGAAAGATGCTAATTAATGCAGAAAGGTTGACTGGTGATGTTATTGGTTCAAAAGGTTTGCCAAAGGTTTATTCCCATGGAAGGCCATAATAGAGAGTTTCACAGAATGGCAATGATATTTTCTAAATTAATGCCTAGATTAATACCTAAGACATGCTTGGAAGAATGGCATATTTTCTTAATGTATATTATTTATTTCTTAGAAATTTTTTAGTACATATAACTTTATATAAAATCTTCAGAGGCAAGAGGAATTTCCTTAGAAATCAAAGGAAATTAGTTTATAAAGTCGACTTCAAAAGGATACAGCTTCTGTTGTTTTGGAACTTCACAACTTGAGTGTGCGCATGGATCTTGGAGTTTGGCCATTTTCTTATCTCTGCTTTCATGGCCTTTTAGCCAGATTCTTTGTCTGGCTGGAAAAAAAAATGTGACTAATGAATTTGGAAAGATACTTGCATTAAAAAGAAGTCTTATCTTAGAAGAGACTTTTTCAAAAACTTCTTTTAGAGGGCTTTTTCTAAATAATTGTTAGCTTACTTTGAGATTTACTCTTATCCAGGTCTTAGGCATATTGTAAAAAATAGAACAGAGTTGTCTGAGGATCCACTTAACCTGAGTTTACTTAATGATTACATCAGTAACATTATATATCCATTTTCTCTTTCATTTATATACAAATACGGACACCTTTAATGTATACGGCCATTATAGTTTACAAACCCCTTTCACATATATCATCTTGTCAGTTCCTTACATATAATAAAGTAAGTATTCCTAGTCCTGTTTTACAGATTGAAAAATTGAGGCACAGAGAGGTTAAGTAGCTTCTCTAAGGACACAAAAACGGTAAGCAGTAGAACTAGGGCAATAATTGAAGTGTTCTAATTTAATACAATGATTTTTTTTCCTTTACATACTGGTGCTGCATTTTATTTTTTTAATTTTTAAAATTTTTTTTTTTTTTTGCGGTATGCGGGCCTCTCAGTGTTGTGGCCTCTCCTGTTGCGGAGCACAGGCTCCAGACGCGCAGGCTCAGCGGCCATGGCTCACGGGCCTAGCCGCTCCGCAGCATGTGGGATCTTCCCGGACTGGGGCACAAACCCATGTCCCCTGCATCGGCAGGCGGACTCTCAACCACTGCGCCACCAGGGAAGCCCTGGTGCTGCATTTTGGATTGCAGAATATTTAAATAGCAAAATTACTCTATTCCTCCAAAGCCAACCATGTTTTGTTGCCAAATCTGCTGGGCACTTTTGCTGGAGTTATTGCATAACAATTAAAATTTTTTGTTTGTTAATTACCTGATTGTAGATTAAGTGCTTTATTAGGTTACACTTTGATAATAGTAAAGAATAACCTAATGGTCTGAAAGGTTATAGTATAGCTTCAGATTTCAAACCAAGAGAATAGAATAAATAGGCTTTGAGAGTTTCTGGTTTCTTTTTAAAACATTCGAGGAAAAAAAATCTTTGCTGTGTCTTAAAAAGGAAGTACTTTAGCCAAAATAGACAGTATTTTAATGATTGGTACTCTAGAACTTCTCATAGAGAAGAGTGGTTTTTGTGCGTGTATAAATGCATTTTATTATGCATTCTGTATGTGGCATGCCGGATTCTTGAGATCAGAAACTTTTGATCTCAAGCTCCTTGTTAAATATGAGTTACTGTTGTGTGGTTTTAGGGGATTTAGTCATTTGTTCCTTGGCTCTGTAACAGATTCCTAGCTAACATTAAAAAAACAACAACAACCTGTTATTTGGATTTTTCAGTTGCATACTGTAATATAACTTGTTTTATGTTTGAAAAATGATTGTTCAACAGTCTCTGTAACTAGACTTGTAAGTAGAATAGCCATGGGCACAAAGAACTTATAACTCATGAATAATTTGAAGTCTTCAGAATTCTCAGGATAGTGGGCAAGTCCATCTGAGTCAGGATAATTTTCCTACTGTTCGTTATTCTTGTGCTCTATTTGGTAGTCTTTATTTTATAATGTGTTTTTCATATGCATTTGTTTAAGCTCCTTTTTTAGCTGGCATGCTTTCTCTGGGCAGGGGTAAAGTCTATTCCTTCTGTTTTGTCTTTCTACAGGTCTGTTGCAATGTACTGCAGACTGTGCAGAGCAAGTCCTAAATAAATGTTAGGGCTCAAACTGCTGTTTATTTGTGCCTTTTTACCTCATTTTTTATGTCCTGCTGTTCAAAAGATTAGTAGAGATGGGGTTTGCAGAGACAAAGAAGGAAATTTTTCTCAATGAATGTTTAAAATTACTTTTGTATATTGAATAACCATGAAAAAATTTAAAATATATAGTCTATTTTGATGTGGACAAACTTTTAGCTATAGAATAGAATGACTTCTAAAGAAAGACATCTAAAGTTACCCTGATTCTTCAGGTAGGATTTAATAATTGATAAAGTTTTGATAGTTTCCTTCTCATAAAATTTCAGATTTTTCATAATGAGGGAAGAAAACATTTCCTGAAAGCAAAACTGCATTCTAAGAAAAGATATTTCTTCACATTATGAATATGTGAGGAAAAATGTTTTTTAAATAATTCATAGATACAGGCCTTAGTGACTTGCATTCTAGCCCCAATTCTGTCACTTACTATTTGACTTTGGACAGATCACTTGTCTCTCCTATCTTCAGTTTCCTGATCTGTAAAATGATAAAGTTAGAGCAGATTTGTATTTTCCTTTTCGCTCTAGAAATTTATAGTATTCTTCTAACTCTTTGTGTGTGTGTATGTGTGTGTGTGTGTAGGTATATGTGTGTATATGTGTTTCTGTGTGTGAACACTGTCATCTTAGAAATCTATAGTATTGTGTTAAAACTCTTTAAAGTTACTAGAGTGGCTCTCAGTCAGTTGGAGTTAGAACATTTTAAGGGTTTTGGAAAACAACCATAACAAAACCAAAATGTTGAGTTACAAGGTAGACCTATAAATTAATGAGTTTGATTTTTTAATAGATGGTGGTCTTGTAATTTATTTAATAATGATCTTTATAGCGCTTATAATATGCCAGTCTTTAATCCTGAGGTAGGTACGATTATTGTCCTCATTTTACAGATGAGGAGCCTAAGGCACAGAGAGGTTAATTAATTTGTCCAATGTGACATAGTTTGGAAGTGACTGAGCCAGAATTTAACGGAGAGTCTGGCTCCAGAGTCTGTGTTTCTGGCCACTTCCCTATATTGCCTTTCTAGCACTTTTATGTCCAAATGCTGCCTTATCCTTCAGAGTATTCAACTTGGAATTTAATTCCACTGATCTGTCTGTTCAAAACGTCCTGTAAGTTGCTTTAGGTTCATTTTCCAAAGAGGGCAAGACCAAAGATAAAGCCCTGTGGAAAGAAACCCAAGAACCATGCTACGTAGAGTAATAGTGTAGGAGGAATAAGAGCTACCAGGGAAACACAGAGGAAATGATTAGAGATATAGAAGGAGAATTGGACTAGTACTACAGATGAAAGTGGAAAAAAATCAACTTAGTTTTATTTTAAAACATGGAGGTCAAGGAAGAAGAGTTCATAAAGGAGGTAGGTGGTCAGCAGTATTGGGTGTCACAGAGCTCACTGAGAATGAGAAATGAGAAAAGCCCATTTGGCCTATATAAACATGGAAATCGTTGGTGACTTGAGATTACAGTTATGGTAGAGTAATCAGAACAGAATCCAGATTAGAAGCTAAGAGAGGTTGTGAAGGAAATAAAGTGGTGGGCTTGGTAAATTTGGCATTGAAGGGAAGGGGAAATAGCCTGGAGACAGGTAAAGGGAGGAGAACTAAGGTGTTTGTGTTGGTGCGTGTATGCGTGTGTGCTTGTGTTTAAGGGTAGGAGGGCTATGGAGGTAAAGTATAAAGTAAAGAGAGACTATTGTGGTTAATTTATATACATATAAATGTAAGAATGGAGTGCATATTTTATTTTTGACAGATGTTTTAAAGGAAAATAAACATGTCAATGTTTGTTCCTCATCTGTATTAATGTTTTTCTGTTTAAATCAGAACATGGAGAAAGTTGAAGAAAAATTTTTGTTTATTTGCAGTAGGACTATAAAAAATAAAAGAGAATGTGGAATTAAAACCAGATTTCTAACAAATAAAATCATATTTAAAGTATTCCTTGGGACATCAAAAGTCTTCTAAATCTTAAATAAGGAGCTGGCTTTTAATAATGGTAAAATGTTTTTAAAATATAAAATTTGATAGAACTATTTCTAATTTAATTAATACATAGATGGTCTTGGAGTTTTTCCTCATATATAGTCAGAAAACTAGCAGAATAGACTGTTAAATCATTTTATGTTTAAACAAAATTTGATGCAAGCTTTTTGATAATGTCACAAAACTTAAGTATGGAGGAAGCAATTACTCTAGTTAGGAAAAGTTGATGATTTATCATCTGACTCAGGAGTAAGATCTGAAATGCTTGTGTCCTCCCCTCCCCCATATGTAGTGATTTCTTATTCTGGACTCTGATTTGTTTAACTTTGACCCCATCAGCAAATCTGAACACTGACACTTAGTTGGTTTTTCTTGAAAGACCCTAAGGCTCTAATAGGTGTGTGGTATTTATTTCAAGGCATTGATGCTAATCTAGAAAGAGTCTGTTATGGATGGGCTTTGAGGAATGTTCCGATTCCTAGTATAGGAATCTCACTGGAAGCCAGCAGGATGGACGATTAGCTGAGACCAGGAGTGTGGTATATGTCTAACTAAATAATTATGCAACTGTTTGCTTAATGTCTGTTTCCCTGGCATGGCCTTAAGCACCCTGAGGGCAAGAACCATCTCGGTCTTAGTCATCATGCTATCCCTAGTATCCAGCATAATACCAGGCATATGGCAGGTATTCAGTAAATATTGAATGAATGAATGAACAAACTGGATACCAAATCCATCAGTTTGACATGCCATATTCTAAATTAGTTTATACCATCACCATGATGTGATAGACAATTTGTGACAGACCAGCTTCTTAACTACTTTTATCAGGGCCATCTACGTCTCATGGTAAATCTAGAAATCAGTCTTTGAAAATTAGTAAATTTAAGTGCATTTTGTACAGCACAAGGAATATAACCAATATTTTATAATAACTTTAAATGGAATATAATGTACACTTGAAACTAATATAACATTGTAAATCAACTATTCTTCAATAAAAAAAATAAACGCATTTTTAAAAGTTTAGGTACCATGTTGCATGAGGGAACTATATACCCAGTAAGATCTTCTCTGTGTTTCAGAGTTGAAACACTGAGCCTGGTAGTACATGGATAGAGAAGATTATTTTCAGTTAGGGTGTTAAACAGACTGTGGTGCCATTTTAAGCACTGGAATTAATAAGCCGCAGACTGAATAAACTCTGTATGTATAGAGACCCATCTATAATGTGTGTCTTTGGTGTCCTAGAAGGATGGGACGATATTAGCATTTTTATCTCCTGCACAGCGTTTAATTTGAATATATAAGGTGTTCAAGAAAAGCTTGTCAAACGAATCTCCCATAACCTATATTTCAAATAATTTAGAGTCATCTATGTCTGATTATAATACATCTAGAAATAAATCTTAAAACTAAAATATATCATACAGAATAAAAGGCCTCTGTTATTCAGCTTAAGTTTTATAGCTTTTTTTCTTCTTGTTCCGTTTATTATTGAACAGAAATTCAGTAAGTTTTATTCTGTTAAGTATGAATCTGCCTTGGGAGGGGATGTCAGATGTTTAATTTGAAGTTCTTTAAAGAGACTGGTTGCTTTCTTCCTCTTAAATGTGCTTTGAATTAGTAGCTTTCAGATATCTATTTGCGTGGAGGTACAAGCATTATAAAGAGAATGATATATAATCAAAAAATAATTCTCCTTGGCTTTGGAATGAAAAAATATCCAACTCAGAGTTTTGCAGTCAGACATTTATCTGATCAGATATTTTTCCACTCATCTTCTGTATAATTGACTCTGATCTCCAGGCTTCTATTTTGCCTAAAAAATCAGGCTTCAGACTCAACTGAGTAATAAGAAAGTGGAGGTCCTTAGACTGATGTAGAACAGTGGTTCTCAAACTTTTTGGTTTCAGAACTCCTTATATTTTCCAAAACACTTCAAAGAAATATTAGTGAGAAGAGTGGCATGGTTTTTTATTTTTATGAATCTCTTTAATACCTGGCTTCGTAGAAGCCAGCTGGATTCTTATATGTGCTTCTGCATTAATCATTTCCTTTTCGTTGAAATGTATGAAGAAAATCTGACCTCACACAGATAATGTAGTTGGATAAGGAAGGAAATTTTTTTTTTTTTTTTTTTTTTGTGTTACG
>NW_006786207.1:328818-372357 GCF_000442215.2 Lipotes vexillifer
CTCTCACTGTTGTGGCCTCTCCCGTTGCGGAGCGCAGGCTCAGCGGCCATGGCTCACAGGCCTAGCCACTCCGCAGCATGTGGGATCTTCCCAGACCGGGGCACAAACCTGTGTCCCCTGCATCAGCAGGCAGACTCTCAACCACTGCTCCGCCAGGGAAGCCCAGGAAGGAATATTTTTAAAGCCTTTTCAGATAACTGTGGGTATTCTTCTTTGATGCTACACCAAACTTCAACAAGAGATAGTTTCTTAAAGGGTAGTTTCAGTGTAGAAGCCAAATCTGAGAACTTTTAGCACTCTGATGCATTAAAATCTATTGGTCATATGTATAGCTGATTCACTTTGTTATAAAGCAGAAACTAACACACCACTGTAAAGCAGTTGTACTCCAATAAAGATGTTAAAAAAATCTATTGGTTTATCTTGCACTTTGAGTGGATCTCTTCCCCATGCATGATTTTGTAACATCACACTTCGGTCAGATGGAAAAAACTGGCTCACTGAGACATGGAGATCTTCCAAATGTTGACATGGCTTATATACAATATTTTAAAAATCACGTTGTTTAATACCACCACAAGTCTTATCTGAGAAGTCTTTAATATTAGGAAGCTGTTAAGTTCATGGTAGCAGATGCAGGTTTTTCAGAATTCTTGTTTTTGTTTGAAGACTCAAATTTTATCACTGTTGAAAAGATTGTCAGTTGTTTTCCTTCAAGTGGCAGCTTCCTTTAATTCATTTGTCTATCAAATACCCAAGTCAAAATAACTATAATTTGTCTATCTGACATTCTTTAAAGTAAAACTGGTGTTACATTAAAAAGTAGCTAGGGAGTTCCCTGGTGGCCCAGTGGTTAGGATTCCAGGCTTTCACTGCCAGCCCAGGTTCTTTCCCTGGTTGGGGAACTGAGATCCTGCAAGCTGCACAGCACAGCCAAAAAACAAAACAAAACAAAAAACTTTGGGATCCAACAGAAGTGTATTTCCTATTTTGTCACAGAATATTAAAAAGAAGTCTACTCAAGTGTCAAGATTTAATAAAATTAATAATTTTTATATCCTTAAACTGACTTTGTGTCTGTGTGTGCATGTGTGTGTGTATCTGAACATGAGGTGATGAATAATACAGTGAACTCTAATACAGTTTGGTACTACGGTCTTGATTCAGGCTAAGGTATCAGAATTGATTTTGTACCATCAGTGTAAATATCAACACAGTTGTTCTAGGATAAGTGATGAGATTCAAAAACATTATTCAACACTGAATATTTTAAGTACTGCTTGTGTTTGTTGCCAAACATTCCCATATAAGATCTTTGTTCCTGATTACTTGGTGCTCATACTGAATGAATATAAACAAAACATCCAGTCTGTAGGTTCTTTCATTTATAAAACAAAGGCACAGTTCTGCAGTGGAAATATTAATTCAGTCTTCATATTTTCAGCTAATCTTTAATTTGATGGGTTATTATATGATTAGAAAGTAGCAGTGCCATGATTTCTTTTACTGACTTTTCATCCAAGCACTGAGCAGGGCCAACTATCCAAGACTTTATTAGTCTCTCAGGTAAATGTACTTCTTCAGCATTTACCATGTAAGATATTTCCGTGGTCTTTAAATTCTACATGATTGGTCCCAGAATAACACTGGAACTTAACTGACACCCTAATACTATTTGAAATGTTTGTTCTGTTACATAAGAGACAATAACATAGATTACTGACACCTGTAATGCAAGAGAAAGATAGCTTTCAGCATATGATCATTTCTTATTAACAGTTTCAACCAGTTTCTTGGTTAGATTCTGCCTTTTCATGAGTCACAGAATTCTCTAGTACATTAGTTTTATCTTTTTCAGCATCTGAGTTGTAGACAGTATGGCTGAGCGTTAAGGAAGCAAATCTTTTGGTTTTCTATTCAAGTATAGTTGATTCACAATATTATGTTGGTTTCAGATGTATGGCATAGTACATCTGCTATATAGTATATATATATATATATATATATATATACTCTGCTATATAGTATATCCTTGTTGCTTATCTATTTTATACATAGTAGTAGAGTATATATATATACTCTGCTATATAGTATATCCTTGTTGCTTATCTATTTTATACATAGTAGTTTATCTATGTTAATCCCATACCCCTAATTTGTCCCTCCCCTCTTCCTTTTCCCCTTTGATAGCCACAAGTTTGTCTTCTTTATCTGTGAATCTGTTTCTGTTTTGTGTATACATTCACTAGTATTATTTTTTAGATTCCACATATTTGTGATATCATACAGTATTTGTCTTTCTCTGTCTGACTTATTTCACTAAGCATAATATTCTCTAAGTCCATCCACTTTGCTACAGATGGTAGTATTTCATTTTTTTATTGCTGAGTAATATTCCACTGTTTGTATATGTGTGTGTGTGTGTGTGTGTATATTTATCTCATATCTTATTTATTCAGTCATCTGTTGATGGGCACTTGGGTTGCTTCCATATCTTGGCTATTGTAAATAGTGCTGCTGTGAACATTGGGGGTGCATATATCTTTTCGAATTAGTGTTTTCGTTTTTTCCAGATATATACCCAGGATTGGAATTGCTGGATCATATAGTAGCTCTATTTTAGTTTTTTCAGGAACCCCCATACTGTTTTCTACAGTGGCTGCACCAATTTACATTCCCAACAGTGTACAGGGTTCCCTTGTCTTCACATCCTCTACAGCAATTTGTTATTTGTAGACTTTTTTATGATAGCCTTTCTGACAGGTGTGAGGTTATATCTCATTGCTGTTTTGATTTGCATTTCTCTAATAATTAATGATGTTGAGCATCTTTTCATGTGCCTCTTGGCCATCTGTATGTCTATTTTGAAAAAATGTCTATTCAGGTCTTCTGCCCATTTTTTGAGTGGATTGTTTTGTTTGTTTGTGGGGTTTTTTTTCCTGATATTGAGTTGTATGAGTTGTTTGTATGTTTTGGATATTAACCCCTTGTCAGTCACATTGTTGGCAAGTATTTTCTCCCATTCTGTAGGCTGTCTTTTCATTTTGTCAGTGGTTTCCTTTGCTGTGCAAAAGCTTTTAAATTTAATTAGGTCCCATTTGTTTATTTTTGCTTTTATTTCTTTTGCCTTAGGAGACTGATCCAAGAAAATATTGCTACGATTTATGTCAAAGAGTGTTTCATCTATGTTTTCTTCTAGGGGTTTTATTGTTTCTAGTCTTACATTTAGGTCTTTAAACCATTTTGAGTTTATTTTTGTATGTGATATGAAGGAATGTCCTAATCTCATTGCTTCACATGTGGCTGTCCAGTTTTCCCAGCACCACTTGTTGAAGAGACTCTCTTTTCTCCACAGTATATTCTAGCCTCCTTTGCCATAGATTCATTGACCATAGGTGTGTGGGTTTATTTCTGGGCTCTCTATTGTGTTCCATTGATCTGTGAGTCTGTTTTTGTGACAGTATCATGCTGTTTTGATTACTGTAGCTTTGTAATATAGTCTAAAGTTTGGGAGGGTTATACCTCCAGCTTTGTTCCTTTTTTCTCAAGATTGCTCTGGCAATTTGGGGTCTTCTGTGATTCCATATAAATTTTAGGATTATTTATTCTAGTTCTGTGAAGAATGTCCTGGATATTTTGATAGGAATTGCATTAAATCTGTAGATTGCTTTGGGTAGTATGGCCATTTTTAACAATATAAATTAATCCAAGAACATGGACTATCTTTCTACTTCTTTGTATTATCTTCAAATTCCTTCATCAGTGTTTTTTTTTTTTTAATATTTATTTATTTGGCTGTGCCAGGTCTTAGTTGCAGCATGCGGGATCTTTGCCACGTGTGGGATCTTCAGTTGTGGCATGTGGGATCTTTTAGTTGAGGCATGTGGGATCTAGTTCTCTAACCAGGGATCAAACATGGGCCTGATGCATTGGGAGCGTGGAGTCTTAGCCACTGGACCACCAGAGAAGTCCTCATCAGTGTTTTATAGTTTTCAGAGTATAGGGCTTTCACCTCTTTGGTTAAGTTTATTCTTAGGTATTTTATTCTTTTGATGTGATTTTATTTTTACTTTCTCTTTCTGATATTTTATCATTAGTGTATAGAAACACAACAGATTTCTATATATTAATTGTGTGTCCTGCAACCTTGCTGAACTCATTTATTAATTCTAATAAGTTTTGGGGTGGATTCTTTAGGGTTCTCTTAGTAAAGTATTGTGTCGCCTGCAAATAGTGATAGTTTTACCTCTTCTCTTCCAATTTGGATACCTTTTATTTCTTTTTATTGTATGATTGCAACCCTATGTTAAGTAGAAGTGGTGAGAGTGGACATCCTTGTCTTGTTCCTGCCCTCCTGCAGTGGAAGAACAGAGTCCTAACCACTGAACCACCAGGGAATTCTTGGCTTTCAGCTTTTTACAATTGAGTGTGATATTGGCTGTTGGTTTGTCATAAATGCTTTTTATTATGTCGAGATGTATTCCCTCTATACCTACTTTGTGGAGAGTTTTTATCATTAATGGATGCTGAATTTTCTCAAAAAAATGCATCTGTTGAGATGATCATGTGATTTTTCTTCCTTTTGTTAATGTGGCGTAACACATTGATTAATTTGTGAATGTTGAACCATCCTTGTGACCCTGGAATGAATCCCACTTGATCATGGTGTCTGATCTTTTTAATGTATTTTTGGATTTGTTTTGTTAATATTTTGTTGAGGATTTTTGCATCTATATTCATCAAAGAGATATTGGCCTATAATTTTCTTTTTTTATACTGTCTTTGTCTTGTTTGGGTATCAGAGTAATGGTGGCCTCATAGAATAAAGCGTTATTTGAGGTATTGTAAGAAAACCAATGTGGCAGAAGACTTTTTTTTTAAAAGTTATTTATTTATTTACTTATTTTTTTAACATCTTTATTGGAGTATAATTGCTTTACAATGGTGTGTTAGTTTCTGCTTTATAACAAAGTGAATCAGCTATACGTATACATATATCCCCATATCTCTTCCCTCTTGTGTCTCCCTCCCTCCTACCCTCCCTATGCCACCCCTCTAGGTGGTCACAGAGCACCAAGCTGATCTCCCTGTGCTATGCGGCTGCTTCCCACTAGCTATCTATTTTACATTTCGTAGTGTATATATGTCCATGCCACTCTCTCACTTTGTCCCAGCTTACCCTTTCCCCTCCCTGTGTCCTCAAGTCCATTCTCTAGTAGGTCTGCGTCTTTATTCCCATCCTGCCCCTAGGTTCTTCATAACCTGCTTTTTTGGGGTTTTTTTTTAGATTCCATATATATGTGTTAGCATACGGTATTTGTTTTTCCCTTTCTGACTTACTTCACTCTGTATGACAGACTCTAGGTCCATCCACCTCACTACAAATAACTCAATTTCATTTCTTTTTATGGATGAGTAATATTCCATTGTATATATGTGCCACATCTTCTTTATCCATTCATCTGTCGATGGACACTTAGGTTCCTTCCATGTTCTGGCTTTTGTAAATAGAGCTGCAATGAACATTGTGGTACATGACTCTATTTGAATTATGGTTTTCTGAGGGTATATGCCCAGTAGTGGGATTGCTGGGTCATATGGTAATTCTGTTTTTAGTTTTTTAAGGAACCTCCATACTGTTCTCCATAGTGGCTGTATCAATTCACATTCCCACCAACAGTGCAGCAGGGTTCCCTATTCTCCACACCCTCTGCAGCGTTTATTGTTTGTAGATTTTTTGACGATGGCCATTCTGACCAGTGTGAGATAATATCTCATTGTAGTTTTGATTTGCATTCCTCTAATGATTAATGATGTTGAGCATTCTTTCATGTGTTTGTTGGCAATCTGTATATCTTCTTTGGAGAAATGTCTATTTAGGTCTTCGGCCCATTTTTGGACTGGGTTGTTTGTTTTTTTCATACTGACCTGCATGAGCTGCTTGTAAATTGTGGAGATTAATTCTTTGTCAGTTGCTTCATTTGCAAATATTTACTCCTATTCTGAGGGTTGTCTTTTGGTCTTGTTTATGGTTTCCTTTGCTGTGCAAAAGCTTTGAAGTTTCATTAGGTCCCATTTGTTTATTTTTGTTTTTATTTCCATTTCTCTAGGAGGTGGGTCAAAAAGGATCTTGCTGTGATTTATGTCATAGAGTGTTCTGCCTATGTTTTCCTCTAAGAGTTTGATAGTGTCTGGCCTTACGTTTAGGTGTTTAATCCATTTTGAGTTTATTTATGTGTATGGTGTTAGGGAGTGTTCTAATTTCATTCTTTTACATGTAGCTGTCAAGTTTTCCCAGCACCATTTATTGAAGAGACTGTCTTTTCTCCATTGTATATTCTTGACTCCTTTATAAGAAATAAGGTGACCATATGTGTGTGGTTTATCTCTGGGCTTTCTATCCTGTTCCATTGATCTGTATTTCTGTTTTTGTGCCAGTACCATACTGTCTTCATTACTGTAGTTTTGTAGTATAGTCTGAAGTCTGGGAGCCTGATTCCTCCACTTCTGTTTTTCTTTCTCAAGATTGCTTTGGCTATTCGGGGCCTTTTGTGTCTCCATACAAATTGTGACATATTTTGTTCTAGTTTTGTGAAAAATGCCAGTGGTAGTTTGACAGGGATTGCATTGAATCTGTAGATTGCTTTGGGTAGTATAGTCATTTTCACAATGTTGATTCTTCCAATCCAATAACATGGTATATCTCTCCAACTGTTTCTATCATCTTTAATTTCTTTCATCAGTGTCTTATAGTTTTCTGCATACAGGTCTTTTGTCTTCTTAGGTAGCTTTATTCCTAGGTATTTTATTCTTTTTGTTGCAATGGTAAATGGAAGTGTTTCCTTAATTTCACTTTCAGATTTTTCATCATTAGTGTATAGGAATGCAAGAGATTTCTGTGCATTAATTTTGTATCCTGCTGCTTTACCAAATTCATTGATTAGCTCTAGTAGTTTTCTGGTAGCATCTTTAGGATTCTCTGTGTATAGTATCATGTCATCTACAAACAGTGACAGCTTTACTTATTCTTTTCCAATTTGGATTCCTTTTATTTCTTTTTCTTCTCTGATTGCTATGGCTAAAAATTCCAAAACTATGTTGAATAATAGTGGTGAGAGTGGGCAGCCTTATCTTATTCCTGATCTTAGTGGAAATGGTTTCAATTTTTCACCATTGAGGACGATGTTGGCTGTGGGTTTGTTATATATGGCCTTTATTATGTTGAGGTAAGTTCCCTCTATGCCTACTTTCTGGAGGGTTTTTATCATAAATGGGTATTGAATTTTGTTGAAAGCTTTTTTTGCATCTATTGAGATGATCATATGGTTTTTCTCCTTTAATTTGTTAATATGGTTTATCACATTGATTGATTTGCGTATATTGAAGAATCCTTGCATTCTTGGGATAAACCCCACTTGTTCATGGTGTATGATCCTTTTAATGTGCTGTTGGATTCTGTTTGCTAGTATTTTGATGAGGATTTTTGCATCTATGTTCATCAGTGATATTGGCCTGTAGTTTTCTTTTTTTGTGACATCTTTGTCTGGTTTTGGTATCAGGGTGATGGTGGCTTCGTAGAATGAGTTTGGGAGTGTTCCTCCCTCTGCTATATTTTGGAAGAGTTTGAGAAGGATAGGTGTTAGGTCGTCTCTAAATGTTTGATAGAATTCTCCTGTGAAGCCATCTGGTCCTGGAATTCTGTTTGTTGAAAGATTTTTAATCACAGTTTCAACTTAAGTGCTTGTGATTGGTCTGTTTATATTTTCTATTTCTTACTGGTTCAGTCTCAGAAGGTGTGCTTTTCTAAAAATTTGTCCATTTTTTCCAGGTTGTCCATTTTATTGGCATAGGGTTGCTTGTAGTAATCTCTTATGATCTTTTGTATTTCTGCAGTGTCAGTTGTTACTTCTTTTTCATTTCTAATCCTATTGATTTGAGTCTTCTCCCTTTTTATTTTGATGAGTCTGGCTACTGGTTTATCAGTTTTGTTTATCTTCTCAAAGAACCAGCTTTTAGTTTTATTGATCTTTGGTGTTGTTTGCTTCATTTCTTTTTCATTTATTTCTGATCTGATCTTTATGGTTTCTTTCCTTCTGCTGACTTTGGGGTTTTTTTGTTTTTCTTTCTTTAATTGCCTTATGTGTAAGGTTAGGTTGTTTATTTGAGATGTTTCTTGTTTCTTCAGGTAGGATTGTATTGCTGTAAACTTCTGTCTTAGAACTGCTTTTGCTGTATCCCATAGGTTTTGGTCATGTGTTTCTAGGTATTTTTTGATTTCCTTTTTGATTCCTTCAGTGATCTCTTGGTTATTAAGTAGTGTATTGTTTAGCCTCCATGTGTTTGTATTTTTCACAGATTTTTTCTTGTAATTGATATCTAGTCTCATAGCATTGTGGTCAGAAAAGATAGTTGATACGGTTTCAATTTTCTTAAATTTACCAAGGCTTTATTTGTGACCCAGGATATGATCTGTCCTGGAGAATGTTCCATGAGAACTTGAGAAGAACGTTTATTCTGTTGTTTTTGGATAGAATGTCCTATAAACATCAATTAAGTCCATCTTGTTTAATGTATCATTTAAAGCTTATGTTTCCTTATTTATTTTCATTTTGGATGATCTGTCCATTGGTGAAAGTGGGGTGTTAATGTCCCCTACTATGATTGTGTTACTGTGGATTTCCCCTTTTATGGCTGTTAGCATTTGCCTTATGTATTGAGGTGCTCCTATGTTGGGTGCATAAATATTTACAATTGTTATATCTTCTTCTTGGATCGATCCCTTGATCATTATATAGTGTCCTTGTTTGTCTCTTGTAATAGTCTTTGTTTTAAAGTCTATTTTGTCTGATATGAGTATTGCTACTCCAGCTTTCTTTTGATTTCCATTTGCATGGAATATATTTTTCCATCCCCTCACTCTCAGTCTGTATGTGTCCCTAGGTCTGAAGTGGGTATCTTGTAGACAGCATAAATACAGGTCTTGTTTTTGCATCCATTCAGCCAGTCTATGTCTTCTGTTTGGAACATTTAATCCATTTACATTAAGGTAATTATCAATATGTATGTTCCTATTACCATTTTCTTAATTGTTTTGGGTATGTTTTTGTAGGTCTTATCCTTCTCTTGTGTTTCCTGCCTAGCGAAGTTCCTTTAGCAGTTGTTGTAAAGCTGGTTTGGTGGTGCTGAATTCTCTCAGCTTTTGCTTGTCTGTAAAGGTTTTCATTTCCCTGTCAAATCTGAATGAGATCCTTGCTGGGTAGAGTAGTCTTTGTTGTAGGTTTTTTCCTTTCATCACTTTAAATATGTCCTGCCACTCCCTTCTGGCTTGCAGAGTTTCTGCTGAAAGATCAGCTGTTAACCTTATGGGGATTCCCTTTTATGTTATTTGTTGTTTTTCCATTGCTGCTTTTAATATTTTTTCTTTGTATTTAATTTTTGATAATTTTATTAATGTGTGTTTTCGTGTGTTTCTCCTTGGATTTACCTTGTATGGGACTCTGTGTGCTTCTTGGACTTGATTAACTATTTATTTTCCCATATTAGGGAAGTTTTCAACTATAATCTCTTCAAATATTTTCTCAGTCCCTTTCTTTTTCTGTTCTTCTTCTGGGGCCCCTATAATTCGAATGTTGGTGCATTTAATGTTGTCCGAGAGGTCTCTGAGACTGTCCTCAATTCTTTTCATTCTTTTTTCTTTATTCTGCTCTGCAGTAGTTATTTCCACTATTTTATCTTCCAGGTCACTTATCCATTCTTCTGTCTCATTTATTCTGCTATGGATTCCTTCTAGAGAGTTTTTAATTTCATTTATTGTGTTGTTTGTCATTGTTTGTTTGCTCTTTAGTTCTTCTAGGTCCTTGTTAAACGTTTCTTGTATTTTCTCCATTCTATTAGCAAGATTTTGGATCATCTTTACTATAATTATTCTGAATTTTTTTTTTGGTAGACTGCCTATATCTTCATTTGTTTGGTCTGGTGGGTTTTTACCTTGCTCCTTCATCTGCTGTGTGTTTCTCTGTCTTCTCATTTTGCTTAACTTACTGTGTTTGGGGTCTCCTTTTCGCAGCCTGTAGGTTCATAGTTCCCGTTGTTTTTGGTGTCTGCCCCCAGTGGCTAAGGTTGGTTCACTGGGTTGTGTAGGCTTCTTGGTGGTGGGGACTAGTTCCTGTGTTCTGGTGGATGAGGCTGGATCTTGTCTTTCTGGTGGGCAAGTCTGTGTCTGGTGGTGTGTTTTGGGGTGTCTGTGACCTTATTATGATTTTAGGCAGCTTCTCTGCTAATGGGTGGGGTTGTGTTCCTGTCTTGCTAGTTGTTTGGCATAGGGTGTCCAGCACTGGAGCTTGCTGGTCGTTGAGTGAAGCTGGGTCTTGGTGTTGAGATATAGATCTGTTGGAGATTTTCGCTGTTTGATATTACATGGAGCTGGGAGGTCTCTGGTGGACCTGTGTCCTGAATTCGGCTCTCCCACCTCAGTGGCCAGGCCTGACACCCAGTCGGAGCACCAAGACCCTGTCATCCACACGGAAAAAGAGAAAAAGGGGGGAAAAAATATATCGTTGCTCCCGAAGTCCACCGCCTCAATTTGGGATGGTTCATTGTCTCTTCAGGTATTCCACAGTTGCAGGGTACATCAGGTTGATTGTGGAGATTTAATCTGCTGCTCCTGAGGCTGCTGGGAGAGATTTCCCTTTCTCTTCTTTGTTTGCACAGCTCCTGGGGTTCAGTTTTGGATTGGCCCCGCCTCTGCATGTAGGTCACCTGAGGGCATCTGTTCCCCCCCAGAGAGGCGGGGTTAAAGGAGCAGGTGATTAGGGGGCTCTGGCCCACTCAGGCTGGGGGGAGGGAGGGGTACGGAATGCGCGGCGAGCCTTCAGCGGCAGAGGTCGGCGTGACGTTGCAACAGCCTGAGGCGTGCCATCTGTTCTCCCGGGGAAGTTGTCCCTGGATCATGGGACCCTGGCAGTGGGGGGCTGCACAGGGTCCCAGGAGGGGAGGTGTGGATAGTGACCTGTGCTTGCACACAGGCTTCTTGGTAGCTGCAGCAGCAGCGTTAGCGTTTCACGCCCATCTCTGGGGTCCGCGCTGATAGCCTTGGCTCGCACCTGTCTCTGGAGCTCGTTTAGGCGGCGCTCTTAATCCCCTGTCTTCGCGCACCAGGAAACAAAGAGGCAAGAAAAAGTCTTTTGCCTCTTTGGCAGCTCTATACCTTTTTCCGGACTCCTTCCTGGCTAGCCGTGGTGCACTAACCCCCTGCAGGCTGTGTTCATGCAGCCAATCCCAGTCCTCTCCCCAACCTGTTCCGGCGTGTGAGCAGACGAGCCTCTCAGGCTGGTGAGTGCTGGTCGGCACCGATCCTCCGTGCGGGAATCTCTCTGCTTTGCCCTCCGCACCTCTGTTGCTGTGCTCTCCTCCGCGGCTCCGAAGCTTTCCCCCTCCACCATTCGCAGTCTCCGCCCGCGAAGGGGCTTCCTAGTGTGTGGAAACCTTTCCTCCTTCACAGCTCCCTCCCACTGGTGCAGGTCCCGTCCCTATCCTTTTGTCTCTGTTTTTTCTTTTTTTTCTTTTGCTCTACCTAGGTACGTGGGGAGTTTTTTGCCTTTTGGGAGGTCTGAGTTCTTCTACCAGCGTTCAGTAGGTATTCTGTAGGTGTTGTTCCACGTGTAGATGTATTTGTGGGGAGGAAGGTGATCTCCGCGTCTTACTCTTCTGCCATCTTGAAACTCCTCTCCAGAAGACTTAATGAATGATTTGGGAGTTGAGGCTGAGTTATGAAAATGAGGTTGGAGAGACTGGAAGGGGCCATATCACACAAGGACTGTGAGCTATGGTAAGGAGTTTCAGTTTTATTCTGAGGGCCAATTAAGGGATTTAAGCAACTGAATGACATGAATGATTTAGTTTGTAGGACGGCTTTAGTTGCTGTCTGGGCCGAGGATTAGAAGGAGACATAGGGGGCTCTGGCCCACTCAGGCTGGGGGGAGGGAGGGGTACGGAATGCGCGGCGAGCCTTCAGCGGCAGAGGTCGGCGTGACGTTGCAACAGCCTGAGGCGTGCCATCTGTTCTCCCGGGGAAGTTGTCCCTGGATCATGGGACCCTGGCAGTGGGGGGCTGCACAGGGTCCCAGGAGGGGAGGTGTGGATAGTGACCTGTGCTTGCACACAGGCTTCTTGGTAGCTGCAGCAGCAGCGTTAGCGTTTCACGCCCATCTCTGGGGTCCGCGCTGATAGCCTTGGCTCGCACCTGTCTCTGGAGCTCGTTTAGGCGGCGCTCTTAATCCCCTGTCTTCGCGCACCAGGAAACAAAGAGGCAAGAAAAAGTCTTTTGCCTCTTTGGCAGCTCTATACCTTTTTCCGGACTCCTTCCTGGCTAGCCGTGGTGCACTAACCCCCTGCAGGCTGTGTTCATGCAGCCAATCCCAGTCCTCTCCCCAACCTGTTCCGGCGTGTGAGCAGACGAGCCTCTCAGGCTGGTGAGTGCTGGTCGGCACCGATCCTCCGTGCGGGAATCTCTCTGCTTTGCCCTCCGCACCTCTGTTGCTGTGCTCTCCTCCGCGGCTCCGAAGCTTTCCCCCTCCACCATTCGCAGTCTCCGCCCGCGAAGGGGCTTCCTAGTGTGTGGAAACCTTTCCTCCTTCACAGCTCCCTCCCACTGGTGCAGGTCCCGTCCCTATCCTTTTGTCTCTGTTTTTTCTTTTTTTTCTTTTGCTCTACCTAGGTACGTGGGGAGTTTTTTGCCTTTTGGGAGGTCTGAGTTCTTCTACCAGCGTTCAGTAGGTATTCTGTAGGTGTTGTTCCACGTGTAGATGTATTTGTGGGGAGGAAGGTGATCTCCGCGTCTTACTCTTCTGCCATCTTGAAACTCCTCTCCAGAAGACTTAATGAATGATTTGGGAGTTGAGGCTGAGTTATGAAAATGAGGTTGGAGAGACTGGAAGGGGCCATATCACACAAGGACTGTGAGCTATGGTAAGGAGTTTCAGTTTTATTCTGAGGGCCAATTAAGGGATTTAAGCAACTGAATGACATGAATGATTTAGTTTGTAGGACGGCTTTAGTTGCTGTCTGGGCCGAGGATTAGAAGGAGACATGGTAGAAGCAAAGAGAGCAATTAGAAGGCTTTTTCAGTAGTCCAGGTGATATGATGATGGCAATGGAGTGATGAATGGGTTCTAAATACATTTTGCAGATAGATTTAGTGGGAATTGGAGATGTTCGGATTTTTGGCTTGGGTAATTCGGTAGATAGTGCTACCATTTACTGAGATGAGAACGATTTGGTGTAGGGCAGGATGATATATTTCATATGAATATTGAGTTCTTTTTGGAAACATTTAATTTTGAAATATCTGTGCGAATTTCATCTCTGAAGAGAGTGTAGAGGGAGAAGAGGGCCCAGGATTGAATTAGAGATTCCATTAGGGAAGGATAGCCTGCAAAGGAAACTGAAACAGAGCAACCAGCAAAGTTGGAGGAAAGCCATGAAAGCCAAGAGAGGATGGTTTCAAGAGGGAATGAGTACTTGATTTGAATACTGCTGAAAGGTCAGGTAAGATCAAGGTAAGTATCTCCTGGATGTGTCAACATGAAAGTCATTGGTATCCTTCACAAGAGCCCTTTAGTGATGAGACGGAAGTGAAAGTGAGATTAAGGATGGATTAGGTGGTAAGGAAATGAGGACAGCATAACTATTTTGAGAACTGCCTGTACAAGGTATGAATGAAATTTGTTGTCCGCCATATCAGTAAATAAAAGATGTTGCAGCCATCAAGTCACTATGGCCCCCCCAACCTTAAGCCTTGAGGGAACTCAGGATGGGAAAGCACAGGATACTGGCCCTGGATGGCTAGGGTGCAGTGCATATCAAAGGAGTGATTTCAGTGAGCCCAGACTCTTGAATCTTCCCTTTCATAGAAAAGCGCTAAATTTCTTAACTTGAGATATCTGGTTTTCTTTAATTCGCAGTAGTCTTTTGAAGTTCCAACAACCTGATCTTTGCAGCAGAAACTCCTGTGTATCCTGGCTCCTCCCTTACCTCTTTGGAGCAGTGTCTCAGAGCTATCTTAAGTCCTCAGTTTTGTCCGCCAAATAAAACATAATTCTCAACTTTTAGGTTGGGCATTTCTTTTTCTTTTTAGTTGACATAGGGAACAGAGAAAAGATAATTGTTTTTTTAATCCCAAGATAACAATTTAAAATTTTATAGGAATGAACCAGTGGATAGGAAGAGAGCAGTGTTAAATAGGAGAAGTGATGAAGTCCTTGAGGAGGGGCAGAAGGGTGGAATTCATATCAAATGTAAAAGACTGCCCTTTGCACTAGCAGGTGAGACCTTTCTTCTCTTGTGATAGAGGCCAGGCCAGTTTATAGGTAGGAGGTTTGGTTCTAGGAAGATAAGACATCTCTGATGGCTTCTGTTTTCCCACTGAAGTACAATGTGATCAGCTGCAGGTGAGTCTGTTGGAGGAGGGATAGGGGATTTGAGGAGAGAGGAGCAGGTGTGAAATTGTTGTCTTAACTAACAGATTGTGTGAGAAACAGTCGAATTGCCAGGCCATGGTGGGGTGCCAATTTGCAGTATGAGATAAGTGAAATCTCTGCAAGAAGGTGCTAGGTTTGGGGTTACAGTTGATTAATAAGACACAGCCCTTGCACTCAAGGAGTTTATAATCTGAAGAATGAAAGACAAATAATTACAGTACAGTCCTGTAGAGGGAACTCCTCCTGGAGACTTAACAGCTGAGACCTGACTGCTCTGAGATACCTTGCCTAAAACTATTACATCATAGCTCATGGTGACAAGAATATTCTAGACGGTGTGATAGTCACAACTATATTATTACATCTTGATGCAGTAGCTTGTTTTCTTTCTGCTAACATCATCAGGCACCTCATTAACACTTTGAAACGTTGTGAGAAGAAGGGCCATCCTTCTCTTCTTTCTCCCTCTTCTTTCCCCTCACACCTTTCTTTACTTCCAGCTGTTGGAAGCTAGAAAATTACAAGAATTTGTAGATGCAACCTAATAATACTGTTTTGTTTTTATTTGGCATGTTCTTTTTATCATTTTCTAACTAATTTTATGCTGTTGTAATCAGGAATATTTGAACATTTAGCATTTAACTTGGATTTCTGCCTTATGGCCTTCTGAGGAGTTACCCTTATTAGCAATCAGGGAACCATACCACTTGGAAGACTCTAATTCTTTTAAAATAAGAATAAAACCTTGTGACTGGTTTGAATTTAATTTTCTGCTATATGAAGCAAAGACTTATTCTTTAACATAGTTTGTAATTAAAGTTGATAGTGAGATCTTGTATATCACATAATGCCATTTTTTTTAAGGTGAAGATTAGTGTTCTCCACCACCCCCGCTTTATTGAGATATAATTGATATATAACATTGCGTAAGTTTTAGGTATATAACATAATGATTAGATGCACATATATATCGTAAAATGATTACCACAATAAGGTTAGTTAACACATCCATCACCTCACATAATTGCCTTTTTTTTTTGTAGTGAGAACATTTAAGATCTACTCTCTCAGCAACTTTCAAGTATAAAATACAGTATTGTTAACCACAGTTACCATGCTGTATATTAGATCTCTAGAACTTATTCACCTTATAACTGGAAATTTGTACTCTTTGACCACCATCTCCCCATTTCCCCCACCCCTCAGCCCCTGGCAACCACCATTCTACTCTGTTTCTATGAGTAACATTCTATTCTGTTTCAGCTATTTTAGATTCCACATATAAGTGTGATTATACAGTATTGTCTTTCTCTGTCTGAATTCACTTAGTATGATAATCTCTGGGTCCATCCATGTTGCTGCAAATGGCATTGTTTCTTTTTATGGCTGAGTAATATTCCATTGCATATATATACCACATCTTCTTTATCCATTCACTGTCGATGGACATTTCCATGTCTTGCTATTGTAAATAGTGGGTTGCATGGGTTGCAGATACTTTTTCAAATTAGAGTTTTTGTCTTTTCTGGATATGTGCCCAGGAGTGGGATTGCTGGATCATATAGTAACTATATTTTTAGTTTTTTAAGGAACCTCCATACTGTTCTCCATAGTAGGATTTCCTTTTTATTGTATAATATTCCACTTGTGTGTGTGTATCACATTTTCTTCTTCCATTCATTCATCAGTAGACACTTAGGTTGTTTCCATGTCTTGGCTATTGTGAATAATGCTGCAGTGAACACTGGGGTGCAGATATCTCTTCAAGATATTGATTTCATTTTTTTCAGATATACATCCAGAAGTGGGATTGTTCCATCATATGGTAGTTCTATCTTTAATTTTTTGAGGAACCTCCATACTATTTTCCATGGTGCATTAGTCATTGTTTAAAAAAAAAAAAGCTTTAATGAGGTATAACTGACATTTAAGAAACTGCACATATTTAATTGCCCATTTTATAAGTTTTGACAAATGTATATCTCTGTGAAGTCATCACCATAGTCAAAATAATCAGCATGCCCATCATTCCTGAAAGTTTTAAATTTCCCCTTGCCCTTTTGTAATTTCTTCCCACCCATTCTCTCCCCACCCATTCTCTCCCCTGTCATAGACAACCGCTGATCTTCTTTCTGATGCTATAAGTTAGTTTACATTTAAAACAATTTTGTATGAAGAAATCATACATTATGTGTTTTTTTCTTCCAGCATAATTATTTTGGAAATCATCTATATTGTTGCTTTATTAGTAGTTCAGTCCTCTATTGCTTAGTATTCCATTGTAGGGATATGACAATTTGTTTATCCATTCACCTTCCACTTTTGACTAATACACATAATTGTTAACTGTAGTTACCATGCTGCATCTTAGATCCCCAGAATTTATTCATCTTACAACTGGAAACTTGTACCCTTTGACCAGCATGAGTTTATAGATAAGGCTACTATGAATATTGGTGTACAAGTCTCTGTAGAGACATATGCTCTCATTTCTCTTGTGGAAATACCTAGGAGTAGAGCGCCCGGGTTATATGGTAGGTATGTGTTTAGCTTTCTAAGAAACCACCAAACTATTTTCCAAAGTGGTTGTACCATTTTGCATTTTCACCAGCAGTATATGAGTGTTCCAGTTCTTCTATATCCTCACTGACATTAGATATAGCCAGTCTTTTTGATTTTAGCTATTCTAATAGGTGTGTAGTGGTATCTCAGGTTTTAATTTGCATTTCCCTAATGACATAATTTTAACCATCGTTTCATGTGCTTATTTGCCATCCATATATCTTCTTTGGTGAAGTGTCTGTTCAAATCTTTTGCCCATTTTTAATTGGGTTGTAATTGTTTTCTTATAATTGATTTGAGAGTTCCTAAATATTCTGGATACAGGTCCTTTGTCAGTTACGTGATTTGGGTATATTTTCTCCCAGTCTGTTGCTTTCTTTTCAATTTCTTATAAGTGTTTTTAAAAGAGTAGAAATCTTAATTTTGATGAAGTCCAATCTATCATCTTTTTCTTTTATGGATCATGTTTTTAACCTAAGGTCACAAAGAGTTTCTCATGTTGTCTTCTAAAAGTTTTGTAGTTTTAGGTTTTACATGTAGGTCTATAATCCATTTTAAGTTAATTTTTGTATATGGTGCAGGGATGGATCAAAGTTCATTTTTTGCATTTGGGTATCCAGTATTGTATAATATTCAATGCTGTGTTTTCATCCAGTAGCTTTTTTTCTTCTAGTTTTATTGAGATATAATCGACATACAGCACCATATAAGGTGTACAGCATAAAGATTTGACTTACACACATCATGAAATATTATCATAAGTTTATTGAATATCCATCATCTCACAGATATAAAACTAAATAAATAGAAAAAAATCTTTTTTCCTTGTGTCCAGTAGCTCTTAATAGAGTTAAAGCAAAGCCAAGCTTAAAAGGGTAGGCTGTCAGTTTTCTTGTGTTATCCTTAAAGCTTTCATGTTGTACATTTTGCTGGAACTTCTTAAAACAGTATCCTGTGATTGAACTCCTTCAACCTCAAATTTCCCGTCTTTATACTTAACCAATGAATTGTTATTTATATATTCTTTTGGAAACATAACATATACTGTAGACAATTATAGTAGAAGAGTAATGGGTAGCAGAAGATATTGCCAAACCAAGGTTCTAGAGACCAGACGAAATAAACACATAACATGTGCCTATACAGATCACAGTGCTAAGAAATACACAGAAAAGTAAGTGAAAGAGGAACTAACTATAAAGTTTTTAAAAGAACTATCTGCTACTTTTTGTCTAATCTACTAGAGTTTTCCCCCTTTTTTTTAGTAAAAGAGAGCTACAGCATTAGACCCTAGAATTAAACTTTTAAAAATATATGTGTTATGTATGTAGGAATGTGTGTGTGTGTGTGTATACACATTCCTGCATACACATGACATACACATAGTTTAGGCATTGGCTTAAAGAATAGAAAAATGACAGAGGGTATAGATAGTTTATCCTGTAGCATTGTGCAGCCTTATTCAGAAATAAGAAAAAAGGGTTTTCCACTCAGCTATGAGTCATTACCTTTTAGTTTAGTGGAGAAAATAACTTTGGAGGTGCTGAGACAGCCTCTTTTTTTTTTTCTTTTTTTTTAGGCAATCATGTAGCATAGGCTCTGGAGTCAAATGAAGTTGGATTTCAACCAGCATTGTTCTATTGCTTACAAACTCAAAGACTTGAGGGAAATACTTTTCAGAGCCTCAGTTTCTTATCTCTAATACAGTAATATTATCTCTTCATAGGTTAAGAAATTTAAACAATAATAAATCAGGTACTAGAACAGTACTTAACACATAGTAGGTGTTCAATATATGTCTGTTTCTCTGTCATCAGGGAACTGACCTTTTGAAGCCTATGGCTACAGTTTGAAGAGTCCATAAATGGATAGGACAAGGGGAAAGAGGTTGTTTTTCATTAGATATAGCACAATCATCCATGATCACACCCCAGCCAGAACTCCCCATAAAGATGCATTTTAACGCCAGTATCATCCATCAACAGACAGAAAATTAGCACATTTGGAAAGAGTATGAAATCTGCAAGATTTTACAGAAAGAGTTTATTAGATATAGCACAATCATCCATGATCACACCCCAGCCAGAACTCCCCATAAAGATGCATTTTAACGCCAGTATCATCCATCAACAGACAGAAAATTAGCACATTTGGAAAGAGTATGAAATCTGCAAGATTTTACAAGTGACTTTTTTTTTTTTTTGCGGTACGCGGGCCTCTCACTGTTGTGGCCTCTCCCGTTGCGGAGCACAGGCTCTGGACGCGCAGGCTCAGCAGCCATGGCTCACGGGCCCAGCCGCTCCGCGGGATGTGGGATCTTCCCAGACCCGGGCACGGACCCGCGTCCCCTGCATTGGCAGGCGGACTCCCAACCACTGCGCCACCAGGGAAGCCCTACAAGTGACTTTTATATTACTATCCATTATCTGATTAGGTTTATGAAGGCTTTATTTATATAATTTAGACCTACCCTTTATCCTTTATGGGGGTAAAGGGAACCATAAATTTGAAAGGAAGAGCTCTTCCAAACAGAAAGAGCCAGAATCTCCCTCAGTAGTCTATAACCTCTTACAGTAGCCTTTTAAAAAGTGATTTTAGAGGGATTTCCTGAATTGACTCCATTTCAATGTTCATTTCATGTGATGTCTATAGAAACTAGATACTTAGATTACAGACAGAAAACTAAGTAACAGAAGACACCAGGTTTTCAGCTGTTTTTAGGGTTTATTCAAATTGACTATGTCACATTCATTTTGATGGATTTAGTGACATCAGCTGATAACTGAAAAGAAACTGTAGTCTTTAACCTTTCCATATTGATATCAGATAGGAGCCATATGACTGATACATTGTATGTATGATAGGTCATCCAGAAGATATAATAAACATTATATATTTGTAGCATAAAACTAGTCTTGTTTTCCTATAAGTATTAATAACATACACAAAATCAAAGATTTTAAAACAGTTACATCAGCATAGTTTTAGTATTATTAATAGATGTTATTGTACAAGCTTCCAATTCTGTTGCTCATTTTTAGATGAAGCCTGTTAGCTGACATTTTTATATATAATGGAAGTTCATAGGCTATTAAGTAGATCAAAAGTTAATGATAAAATAATTTGAATTCAGATTATAAAATAGTTCAAGTCTGTTCTGATGAAACAGCTTCACTTAAGACTGAGGCTTTGGGGTCAGCTTTTTAGCTATACAGTTTATCTTATTTTTTTTTTAGTAAAATATGTATTATTATACCATACAAAAAGAAGTGGTCAACCTAATTTCTGTGCATATATGATTGCTGATTTTTTTGAAAACTGTTGTCCTCCTAGGATTATTTTACCAACTGTGTGTTCAGCTTAGATTCAGGAGAATACAGTATCTCCTTAAGCAAAATACTTATTAGAACCAAAACAAGTCCAGACTCAATTGTTTTTATCTGTATGTTTTTGATTTCACTGCAATTTTGTGTAGTTGGCATTAGTTGAAAATAGAAAGATAAAGAGACATAATTTCTGTCTATCAAAATGTGAATCTCAATTTCATTTTGAAGCACTTATATTTTAAGAAGGTGAATGTAAGTGATAAATAGCAAAATCCAGATTGTTTTTAAACATGTAACATCTCTTTTATTGCTCTTTGAGAGAAAACATAAATATGAGATATCTTCATAATATAAAAGAATTTTCTTCAAACTTTTAAGGATTGATTTTATTATTTAAAAAACTTTATTCATGCTAAGTTGTGTCTATTTGAATAATTGCTTTACTTTCATAATTTAAAAAAAGTCTTTCCAAATGCAGTTATTCTCAAAGAATGATTATTTAATCAAGAGATTTAAACAATTTTGCTGTCATTCATCCAACAAAATATTTATTGAGTAGCCATTATATTTCAGGCTATCCTCACTGCAAAGAATCCAATAAACAAAACAGAAAAGCCCTTGCTTTTATGTTCTAAAGATGGACACAACAAATATACAAATATATATGTAATAGAATATCAGTTTGTGATAAGGGCTAAGAAGGAAAATCAAAATGAGAGGACAGAGAGTAATTTTATTTTATTTTTTTAAATTTAATTTTTTTTATACAGCAGATTCTTATTAGTCATCCATTTTATACACATCAGTGTATACATGTCAATCCCAATCTTCCAATTCATCACACCCCGACCCCCACCCCTCTGCCACTTTCCGCCCTTGGTGTCCATATGTTTGTTCTCTACATCTGTGTTTCAATTTCTGCCCTGCAGACCAGTTCATCTGTACCATTTTTCTACGTTCCACGTATATGCGTTAATACACGATATTTGTTCTTTTGACTTACTTCATTCTGTATGACAGTCTCTGGATTCATCCACGTCTCTACAAATGACCCAGTTTCATTCCTTTTTATGGCTGAGTAATGTTCCATTGTATATATATATACCACATCTTCTTTATCCATTCGTCTGTCATTGGGTATTTAGGTTGCTTCCATGACCTGGCTATTGTAAATAGTGCTGCAATGAACATTGGGATGCATGTGTCTTTTTGCATTATGGTTTTCTCTGATATATCCCCAATAGTGGGATTGCTGGGTCATATGGTAATTCTGTTTTTAGTTTTTTAAGGAACCTCCATACTGTTCTCCATAGTTGCTGTATCAATTTACATTCCTACCAACAGTGCAACAGGGTTCCCTTTTCTCCACACCCTCTCCAGCATTTGTTGTTTATAGATTTTCTGGTGATGGCCATTCTGACCAGTGTGAGGTGATACCTCATTGTAGTTTTGATTTGCATTGCTCTAATAATTAGTGAAGTTGAGCAGCTTTTCATGTGCTTCTTGGCCATCTGTAAGCCTTCTTTGGAGAAATGCCTATTTAGGTCTTCTGCCCATTTTTGCATTTGGTTGTTTGTTTTTTTAATATTGAGCTGCATGGCTGTTTATATATTTTGGAGATTAATCCTGGGTCCATTGATTCATTTGAAAATATTTTCTCCCATTCTGAGGGTTGTCTTTTTGTCTTGTTTGTAGTTTCTTTTGCTGTGCAAAAGCTTTGAAGTTTCATTAGGTCCCATTTGTTTATTTTTGTTTTTATTTCCATTACTCTAGGAGGTGGATCAAAAAAGATCTTGCTGTGATTTCTGTCAAAGAGTGTTCTTCCCATGTTTTCCTCTAAGAGTTTTATAGTGTCCGGTCTTACATTTAGGTCTCTAATCCATTTTGAGTTTATTTTTGTGTATGGTGTTAGGGAGTGTTCTAATATCATTCTTTTACATGTAGCTGTCCAGTTTTCCCAGCACCACTTATTGAAGAGACTGTCTTTTCTCCATTGTATATCCTTGCCTCCTTTGTCATAGATTAGTTGACCATAGGTGTGTGGGTTTATCTCCGGGCTTTCTATCCTGTTCCATTGATCTATGTTTCTGTTTTTGTGCCAGTACCATATTGTGTTGATTACTGTAGCTTTGTAGTAGTCTGAAGTCAGGGAGTCTGATTCCTCCAGCTCCGTTTTTATTCCCTCAAGACTGCTTTGGCTATTCGGGGTCTTTTGTGTCTCCATACAAATTTTAAGATTTTTTGTTCTAGTTCTGTAAAAAATGCCATTGGTAATTTGGTAGGGATTGCATTGAATCTGTAGCTTGCTTTGGGTAGTATAGTCATTTTCACAGTGTTGATTCTTCCAATCCAAGAACATGGTATATCTCTGCATCTCTTGGTATCATCTTTAATTTCTTTTATCAGTGTCTTATAGTTTTCTGCATACAGGTCTTTTGTCTCCCTAGGTAGGATTCCTAGATATTTTATTCTTTTTGCTGCAATGGTAAATGGGAGTGTTTCCTTAATTTCTCTTTCAGATTTTTCATCGTTAGTCTATAGGAATGCAAGAGATTTCTGTGCATTAATTTTGTACCCTGCTACTTTACCAAATTCACTGATTAGCTCTAGTAGTTTTCTGGTAACATCTTTAGGATTCTCTATGTATAGTATCATGTCATCTGCAAACAGTGACAGTTTTACTTCTTCTTTCCCAATTTGTATTCCTTTTATTTCTTTTTCTTCTCTGATTGCTGTGGCTAGAACTTCCAAAACTATGTTGAATAATAGTGGTGAGAGTGGACATCCTTGTCTTGTTCCTGATCTTAGTGGAAATGCTTTGTTTTTCACCATTGAGAATGATGTTTGCTGTGGGTTTGTCGTATATGGCCTTTATTATGTTGGGGTAGGTTCCCTCTATGCCCACTTTCTAGAGAGTTTTTATCATAAATGGGTGTCGAATTTTGTCAAAAGCTTTTTCTGCATGTATTGAGATGGTCATTTGGTTTTTATTCTTCAGTTTGTTAATATGTTGTATCTCATTGATTGATTTGCATATATTGAAGAATCCTTGCATCCCTGGGATAAATCCCACTTGATCATGGTATATGATCCTTTAAATGTGTTGTTGGATTCTGTTTGCTAGTATTTTGTTGAGGATTTTTGCATCTATATTCATCAATGATATTGGTCTGTAGTTTTCTTTTTTTGTAGTATCTTTGTCTGATTTTGGTGTCAGGGTGATGGTGGCCTCATAGAATGAGTTTGGGAGTGTTCCTTCCTCTGCAATTTTTTGGAAGAGTTTGAGAAGGATGGGTATTAGCTCTTCTCTAAATGTTTGATAGAATTCTCCTGTGAAGCCATCTAGTCCTAGACTTTTGTTTGTTGGAAGATTGTTAATCACAGTTTCAATTTCATTACTTGTGATTGGTCTGTTCATATTTTGTATATCTTCCTGGTTTAGTCTTGGAAGGTTATACCTTTCGAAGAATTTGTCCATTTATTTCCAGGTTGTCCATTTTTTTGGCATAGAGTTGCTTGTAGTAGTCTCTTAGGATGCTTTGTATTTCTGCGGTGTCCGTTGGAACTTTTCCTTTTTCATTTCTAATTTTACTGATTTGAGTCCTCTCTCTATTTTTCTTGATGAGTCTGGCTAATGGTTTATCAATTTTGTTTATCTTCTCAAAGAACGAGCTTTTAGTTTTATTTATATTTGCTATTGTTTTCTTTGTTTCTATTTCATTTATTCCTGCTCTGATCTTTATGATTTCTTTCCTTCTGCTAACTTTGGGCTTTGTTTGTTCTTCTTTCTCTAGTTCCTTTAGGTGTAAGGTTAGATTGTTTATTTGAGATTTTTCTTGTTTCTTGAGGTAGGCTTGTATATATGAACTTCCTTCTTAGAAGTGCTTTTGCTGCATCCTATAGGTTTTGGATCGTCGTGTTTTCATTATCATTTGTGTCTAGGTATTTTTTGATTTCCTCTTATTTCTTCAGTGATCTCTTGGTTATTTAGTAATGTATTGTTTAGCCTCCATGTGTTTGTATTTTTTACGTTTTTTTCCCCATAATTCATTTCTAATCTCATGGCGTTGTGGTCAGAAAAGATGCTTGATACGGTTTCAGTTTTCTTAAATTTACTGAGGCTTGATTTGTGACCCAAGATGTGATCTATCCTGGAGAATGTTCCGTGTGCACTTGAGAAGAAAGTGTAATCTGCTGTTTTTGGATGGAATGTCCTATAAATGCCAGTTAAATCTATCTGGTCTATTGTGTCATTGAAAGCTTCTGTTTCCTTATTAATTTTCTGTTTGGATGATCTGTCCATTGGTGTAAGTGAGGTGTTAAGGTCCCTCACTATTAGTGTGTTACTGTAGATTTCCTCTTTTATAGCTGTTAGCAGTTGCCTTATGTATTGAGGTGCTCCTATGTTGGGTGCATGTATATTTACAATTGTTATATCTTCTTCTTGGATTGATCCCTTGATCATTATGTAGTGTCTTTCTTTGTCTCTTGTAACATTCTTTATTTTAAAGTCTCTTGTATCTGATATGAGTATTGCTACTCCAGCTTTCTTTTGATTTCCATTTGCATGGAATATCTTTTTCCATCCCCTCACTTTCAGTCTGAATGCGTCCGTAGGTCTGAAGTGGGTCTCTTGTAGACAGCATATATATGGATCTTGTTTTTGTATCCATTCAGCAAACATGTGTCTTTTGTAGCATTTAATCCATTTACATTAAGGTAATTATCAATATGTATGTTCCTATTACCATTTTCTTAATTGTTTTGGGTTTGTTTTTGTAGGTCCTTTTCTTGTGTTTCCACTTAGCGAAGTTCCTTTTGCATTTATTGTAGAGTTGGTTTGGTGGTGCTGAATTCTCTTAGCTTTCGCTTGTCTGTAAAGCTTTTTATTTCTCCATCGAATCTGAATGAGATCCTTGCTGGGTAGAGTCATCTTGGTTGTAGGTTCTTCCCTTTCATCACTTTAAGTATATCATGACACTCCCTTCTGTCTTGTAGAGTTTCTGCTGAGAAATCAGCTGTTAACCTTATGGGATTTCCCTTGTATGTTGTCATTTTTCCGTTGCTGCTTTCAATAATTTTTCTTTCTCTTTAATTTTTGTCAGTTTGATTACTATGTGTCTCGGCGTGTTTCTCCTTGGGTTTATCCTGTAGGGGACTCTGCACTCCCTGGACTTGGGTGGCTATTTCCTTTCCCATGTTAGGGAAGTTTTCGACTATACTCTCTTCAAATATTGTCTCAGGTCCTTTCTCTCTCTCTTCTCCTTTTGGGATCCGTATAATGTGGATGTTGCTGCATTTAATGTTATCCCAGCGGTCTCTTAGGCTGTCTTCATTTCTTTTCATTCTTTTTTCTTTATTCTGTTCCGTGGCAGTGAATTCCACCATTCTGTCTTCCAGGTCACTTATCCGTTCTTCTGCCTCAGTTATTCTGCTATTGATTCCTTCTAGTGTAATTTTCATTTCAGTTATTGTATTTTTCATCTCTGTTCTTTAATTCTTCTAGATCTTTGTTAAACATTTCTTGCATCTTCTCGATCTTTGCTCCATTCTTTTTCTGAGGTCCTGGATCATCTTCACTGTCATTATTCTGAATTCTTTTTCTGGAAGGTTGCCTATCTCTACTTCATTTAATTGCTTTTCTGGGGTTTTATCTTGTTCCTTCATCTGGTACATAGCCCTCTGCCTTTTCATCTTGTCTGTCTTTCTGTGAATGTCAGTGATTTTAAATGAATACAGAGAAAGTACATTTTTTCAGGCTGAAGCATATAAATTCTTTGGCTTGTTTTATTTGAAATTTACTTTTGACTATTTCTACTGTTGAAAATTATTTAGAGAAATTAGAAACTCACTGTATATATTTTGTATACTAACTTAATTTAGCCCCAACTAGTGAATTTAGCATTTATGAATGGAAGTGTCTGTGGAGGAATAAAATCTTTAGTTAACCACTGTTTTACTTTTAGCAGTAAAGTCTGCAGCTCATGAAATCTGTAATTCTGGAGTGGTTTCAGCTTGCACCAGCCCCTGGGGAGTCTGTTGATACAGCACTGAATTACAGATTATTATTCAGCTGTAGAACTTTTATGCTTAGGCATTTTCTTACATCTTCCTCCCTCAGTCAGTGAGATCTTGTATTTTTGCCAAATAAAACAAATCCCATACTAATAAGAAGCTATAAGTAAACAGTAGGAGTGTGAGTCAGTGCCAGCACCACCCTTATTCCTTGTGTGTGTACCTCTCTGGTACTCCCTGATATGTTCATTTTGCACAAACATGTAGTAATGCATAACTACTGTTCTGCAGACCAGCTCCAGTTATTTAAGTGAGGGCTCTTTTTCACAACTAACCAATACTGTGACTGGTAGAATTCTGGAATATTACCTGAGTCAAAAGCAGAATGTGAAACACTGCATACTGTTGATGGGAGAGAAAAAGAAATATATTTCCTACGTTTCCTGTAAACCCCTAAAAAGTTCAGCCCAGAAGACTGCTGTTAGATCTAGCAACTTTTCAGGGGAAATAAGAAAAAGATAAGTTGCTTGAGAGTCCCATCTCTTCTGCTAGTCAGGTCCTATCTGATAAATTTTACCCTATTTCTTTCATTAATTCATTTATTCAGTAAATATTCATTGAACATTTATTGTTACCTGGCACACTGCTACCAAAGAACATATAAAAATGAAAAAACTAAAATGCTTGTCCTCAAGGAATTTATTATGGTAAAGAAAAGTGACTTGTAAATCCAAAATTACAACACTGTGATAGGAACTGTAAAAGAGATTTATGCAGAATACTTTGAGATACAAATAAAACTACTACCATTTATGAAGAATTTAGTGTCCTAGCTGTTTTATGTAAGTTGTTTCATTTAATCCTTTCAACAGCTTTATGAGGTAGATATTATTATGCTATTTAACTTGTGCCAGGAGCACTAACTTCATCTAGGAAGGGAGAAGGTGGTATCAGGGAAGGTTTTTTCACAAACAGTTCTTGAGTTGATTACAGCAGGATGAATTGGTAGGATAGAGAGCGGGAGGAAGATGATACAATGGGCATTTTTCACAGAGAGAGGTGAATATGTAAACCATAGGACGTGTGAGAGTACTGTTGTTGGAATGTAGAGTAGGTTCTGGGAAATAAGAGATGGCAGGATCCAGATCATGAAAGAACTTGTGGACTAGGCTTAAGGAATTTGGTCCTTACACTATAGAAGATAGAAATATGATCAAAAACGCATTTCAAGAAGATAGCTCTGGAATTGTTTGCACAAGGCATTATGAGAGGGGTTTTAATTTAAAGGAAGAAATTCTCCGCCAGCACTGACTTATGTTTATTAAGTACATATAAACACAGAACTTGAAACATCTACTTTTAGTCTGCAACTACAAAACCAAAATAATATAATTATATAATATGAATAAGTTATATAAATATATAAATTAAATATAAATAATATTACAAAGATAAAATACAAATCAACAACTTGAATTTATGTAATAGACCATGTGTTTATGGCACTACTGATAAGTGAAGGTGATACTGACTCTCATGGTGCAAGTCTTTTCAATTTTTAATTAAACATTTCCATATTATTGAGTACTCTGTGATAACTTAATTCTCCCCCCATTTTTCTCTTTTTTTTTGCGGTATGCGGGCCTCTCACTGTTGTGGCCTCTCCCGTTGCGGAGCACAGGCTCCGGACGCGCAGGCTCAGTGGCCATGGCTCACGGGCCTAGCCGCTCCGCGGCATGTAGGATCTTCCCAGACCAGGGCACGAACCCGTGTCTCCTTCATTGGCAGGCGGACTCTCAACCACCGTGCCACCAGGGAAGCCCCAGTTTTCTCTATTTGAATCACTAAGAAAACCTTTGTTCTATCTGATTTACAGTTATTTGGGAAAAGGAGAAAAAGGATAATCATACCTAATAGGCTCCTCTCTCATCAATTAAGGTAGATGTACTTGGTGCTATCATAATCATAAAAATGTAATCGCTGGCCCAAATTGCATGTCAATTATAATATGACCCAGAATATGCTTACATCAATTAATGAATCATCAAAATGAAGACACAAATAATTACAGGGAACCAATGGACTTCAATTTGAAAAATGCTGAACTAGAAGATTCATTATCCATTCAGTACATTATTGATCCAGGGATTTTGTAAACAAGGAAGCTATCAGTGACTTGGGTAGAGAGTCATTGGCCAAAACATCTTAAAAAGTCAGGAATCCAGGACCTAGAGATCAGTGGTTTTTTTGTTAAAAATCAGTGATCTTAAGGACCCTTGACAGTAGACATCATTGTTTCCAAACTATCCCAATTATGTAATTTGTAAGATAAAATAATGTGAACTTGATGAAGACATGGCTTTTGCCAGAAGGGGTTCTATTCAGAAATGCACTTTTCAGCCAAGGTAGCCAGGAAAACTTTGTGCTTGCTTCACCTGTGCCCTCTGTGATATGGCCTCTAAATACTGATGATCTCAGAAATTCAAGCCATTAAAAAAAGATACTTATATTCAACTGTGTAGTACAATTAGTCACTACTGCTAAGTAACAAGATAGTGAACAAGAAAATTGTATCTTGGTTTGTCTAGCATACACAGTTCTACTCCATTTCAAAGAGTGAAGGGAGATTTTGGACTGTTGATAGACTCTCCTTCAATAATAGCTAACATTGAGCAATTAATATGTTTGAGGCACTGTGCTAAACTCTCTACATGTATTAACTAACTTAATCCTCAAAACAACTTTTATAAATATTATTATAATGCTCATTTTATAGATGAAGAAAATAAAGCACAGAGAGATTAGATAACTTAGCCAGGGTCACATGGGTAGTAAGTAGCAAAGCGAGGATTTGAACATGACTAACTTCATAACTTTAACCACAATGCTATATTGCCACCTCCTCTTCATTTAGAGCCATGCTCGTGTTAGATGTGGAGGCTGATTCTGACAAAAGGGCACTGCAGTGAATACCTCCACATCGTTTATTTCTGTACCTTTACATGCAGCAATCTAGGGGGAAGAATGAAGGAAGAGGACATGATATATTTGTCAGCCCTAGAAATTGCTCATTTGGGGGTCTAGATAACATAAGATCCACTGCAACCCAGAGATGAAAAATTTTATAAATATAAGGGGATAAATATTATCATCCACCAGAGCCTTAAGATTATCTAGATTTAGCACCATTGATAATATTTCTCCTAACTTTTATAGATAGAAAGAAATCAGTGGGAAAAACAGCTTATTTTGAATGATTAAATTTCAATCCATATCTCAAGCTTAAAGGTATCTCCAACAGTTGACACAACAGTTGCTTAGAATAGTTCTGTAAATGGAACCCATACGCAGGACCACAGAATCTCTTCTTCACAGGGCATAGTTTCAGAGTTGGAGGATATTTAAAGGATCAGCCAATCCATAAATCTGTAGGCATTCCTAAAAGAAGAGTGGGGTGTCAGTTATTGGCATCAGTACATAATGAACCCTGCTGGGCCATGGAGAAAGGAGAAACTGACCTGAACAAGACAATACTCTACACAGCTGTCCCTGGCCTTCCTCCACCTGTTAGCACTCAGTGTTAATTTCATGGGTCAAATCAAGGCATGCAAGTTTATTAAATAATTTTTAAAACAACCACTGATTGCTGATGGTTGATGGGGGTATAAAAATTAAGAGCTGTTACTTTCCTACCAACTGCTATCTCATTAACAAGGACAGGAAACATTACGAAAAAATAAAACTCTTATGTCCCACTAGAAAAAAGGGCAGCTTAATCCCCCAAAGGATTTTATATTTTATCATTAGACAACTAAAGAAAATAATTTCATATAAATGGCTGCATTAATCACTGTCATAATAAGTAGAAAGAAACTTTCCTACTTCTTTAAAAGAGCAACTAGAAATGTTTTCTATTTGAAAACAGAGTAACCATTTGTTAAACCATATATACCACGGAGGATGTTTTTAGTATAAAAGGGAATTTCCATGCTGGCGCCATCGTAATCTTTTATAGCCAAAGTTATGAAGAAAATCAACATATGGGAAATTGTGGTCATGTTTTAAGATTTGCTTTTTCTTTTCTGTTTGATAGCCCTATCTAAATTCCCATAAGTTGAATGTAAATATGTGTGTGTAAAAATGTATATCTAATTCACCTCTTAGGAGAGGTTTAATATAAATATAAATAGAAATCATTTACCTAAGCCCCCCCAAAAAAATTATGTAGTATTGAATTCTGCCTTTTCTCATCTCTCCACATCTAAAACGATCACTACATACTGCTAATTTTACTTCTAAGATATTCTTTTTTTTTTCCTAAGATATTCTTGATGCTTCTCTTTCAACCCCATCACCACCACTTAAAATGAGGCATACTTTCTCATTTGGATTATGGCAGTCTCTCTTCCTTTAGTTTCTTCTTCAAATTCACCTCCACCGTTGAAATCATACATCTGTGCGTATTTTTTCCCTGCCTAAATGTCCTTCATTGGCTTTTATTAAAACCAGGTTCCTAAAGCATGGCAAACAGGGCCCTGCCTCCATGAGCTGGTCCTTGCTTACTTCTCCTGCCTCATTTCCTGCCACTTCCCTTATATCTTAAGATCCAACTTACCAGTAATCCCCCATTACTTCCCTCACATACATACACACCTTTATCTCCCCTGCCCCACCTCTGAGCATATAATTAGTGTCACCACAGCCTTCTTTGTCATTCCTGAGAGGCTTGAACTGATCTGAACACAGAAACCATCTTTGAATTTTCAACTCCTGACTGGGGCCGAACAACTTAATTGCTAGTTTGTTAGTATAGGTATCTTAATATCTTACATGTGTAGTTGAAGCTATGATGAGCTTCCCAGATCCCTCCTCAGAACTAAAGTTTTTATTTCCCAATTGCTAAAAGTCTTGCTACCAAAGAGTCCTCTTCAGGAACTGCTTTGACCCCACCTCAGGACAACTCTGAAGGGCATTTCCCAGTTCCCCGTGGGGTCAGTTGAGGCCTTGAGATTGCATCGAAGTCCAACTTCTCCCTGTTCTGTCTCTTTCTTTCCACAGGTGTTTATCTTAAGAGGACTCCCTCATAAACCTCCTGTAAGCAACTTCTCTGCTTGCTGGGGAACCCAACCTGTAACATGTTTGTCTTGTTGATTGTTTTTTCCTTTCAGTTCTAGATTTTGTGAAGTTATAGTTAGCTAAAATCTTACTAAGTCAGGATCATTTCATCAGACATGTATTGAGCTCCATGCCAGCTGCAAAAGAAATGAATTAAGACTTGGCCCCTGCCCTGAAGGAGTTTACAGTCTGACTGAGGTGACAATTACTTTTGAAACCATACTATAGCATCGTTAGAAAAATCCTTTTTTTAACTAAACTTCGATAATTTTAGAATAAAAGTCAAAGGCATGGATTTTACTCTGTGGTACTGCAGAGAACAAAAGGAAAATATTTCAGGGAAAGGAAAAATGAATATAAATAAATAGGATGAAAGTTTAGAAGTTTACAGAATTTGTCTCTATGATTCCGGAAACCTTTAAGGAAAAGGTAGCTTTTTCATTTTTTATTTTGAAATAAGTTTGAACTTACAGAGAAGTTAGAAGAATAATACTGAATTCTCATACACCCTTTATACAGATTCATCAATTTTTACCATTTTTCCACATGATTTAGCATTCTCATTCTCTGCACACACACACACACACACACACACACACACACACACTTTTTCTGAACCATCTGAGAATAGATTAAATATATCATGTCACTTTATCCCTTAATACTGTAGTGTGTACTTCCTAAAAACAAGGACATAACCTCTGTAACAACCATACACTTACCAAATTCAGGAAGTTTGACTGTTACTTTAATTTATAGTCCAGATTCAATTGTTAATTATTGCCCAAAAGATGAATTTTAAGAAGAGTCATATAACTTAACATTTGTAATTTAAACTAAAAATTGTATAAAGTAAGCCATAGAAGATCTCAGAAGTCTACTAACTAGATTAAAATACAATAGTAAAGTGAACTCACTTCTCACTTTCTAAGGGGAAAGCATGGATAGGCCCAGGTTACCTGTAAGGGTGTGACTTGAGGCTCTCCAGAAGTGAGCCTTGCTCTGGAGAGCCCATTTTGTGAGATGCCTTTCAAAAGAGATTGTGTATTCTGGATCCAGGGATTGTGGATTTCCTTGAGCTCCTATGTAAAGGGCACCGACTTGTCATTACCTGGTCTTCACAGCTTAAGTTTAACGATGTTCTTGAAAGTGGCTTCCCGCCAGCCAGGCCAGTAGGTAGGGGAGGCGCAGCTCAGATACCTAGATCCAGCTGGGTCCCCCGACACGTGGTCTTCGGTGCTCTAGCGGCTAGGCACTCGAAGCCTAGGCTGGTCCCACGAAGCCTATCTGCCGTCCTCTTGGCCAGGGCGCCGTCTGGAGGGCGTGGTCAGCGTGTGGCTCCTGCTTTCTCCGCGCGCCGGCCCGCAGGGACCTCCGGGACGTCTTTTCGCCCTGGCAGGGCCTTGGTCTGTTGGGAGTTGGTGGTGGTGGCGGAAGCGCAAACCCAGCCTGTGGAGGAGGGGGAAACTCAGGCCATGTCTCCTCCAACATTCGACGCCCCTGGAGGTCATGGCTTCCCCGCTGAAGCTAGAGCAGGATGTACAGGGGAAAGTAGATTCATTTCGGGCCCGCATTGACCAGGAGGCCGAGGATCTGGTGTCCACCTTCTTCCCTCAGAAGCTGTCAGAGCTGGATAGTCGGGTTCAGGAGCTCCGCCTGCAAGGCCTATCCAGAATACGTTCGGTGCCGGCCCCAGAGACCCCCGTCGCCCCAGACACCGCGGGGGATGGGCCCAACCGGGATCCGCAGCCTCTGCAGACCCAGTCCTTAATCAAAGTACTAGCAATGCCAGGCGGCGAGGGGCAGCTTCTGCGAAGCAACCAGCATCTGGTGGAGCTGATTCAGCACGTAAAACCCGAGATCGAGCTGCTGAGAGAGAAATGCAACACCGTGCGGGTGTGGGTGCAGCTGCACCTCCCAAAGGCGGAGGACGGCAACAACTTCGGAGTGTCTATCCAGGAAGATACCGCGGACCAGCTGTGGACCGTGGAGAGCACAGCAGCCTCCTATCTACGCCGCTTCTCCACCCATTACAACACCCAGGGCAAGTTGGTATCCAAGATAGTGAAATACTCCCAGGTGGAAGATTATCGCCGCACTGTAGCCGAGGTTGACAAAAACGAGTACCAGAGTGTGTGCCAGATCCTGCTCCACGAATGGAACTAGTATGCCACCTTGCATGATGTAATCCTCAAAAACATTGAGATCAGGACCCCTTGGAGCACCAACACTGACAACCTATACCGAGGACCTTTCTCCACCCCACTTTTCTTCAGGAGTTGGCTGAGCTGTTCAGGCAGCTAGAAGGCTGGTTATTGATGACTCTACAGGTGACGCAACGACTGGAAATGTGCATTACTCTTTAGTGACAGTTTCGTATAACTTATTCACATACTGAATCCTTTTTTGGTGTAATTTTTATTTGATTTTTCTTCCAGAAGAGAGAATGGGAAGAAGCCATCTGGTAGAAGGTAGTAAGGTTGGACAAGGAGAAAGGACTGCCATTTTTAAAAGTAGCTTTGTAGATGAATGTTGGCCAAGGTTTCTTGTTTTATGGCATTGGTGACATTGAATAGTTTCAGGGGTTAATAAAAAAAAGCCTAAAGTTTAAAAGAAAGTTAAATGAAGGTTTTCCTAAGGTTCCACTCTATGTTACTTTGTTCAAACGTCAGAAATTCTCCATTTATACCATCATTTCTTTTTTGCAAGAAAAGGAGTTTAAAGGGATGTGTTTAGGTCATTGTATGCTTTCAATTTAGCAGATTGAAACAAAACTTGGTTTTACCGTATTTTGATGGCCTAAGTGTGCTTATGTGAACTTTAATTTTCAGATGTATAGTTTCCCTTCTCCTCAGCTGGACTCGTACCCTTGATATTTTTCAACTCTGATGCGTAAGAAAAATGAGCGTGTAAAGAGCAATAGGTCTTAACTGTTCTAAAGAAATGAACATCCATACCTCCCTTAGAATGAAGAGAAATCTGTGAAAGCAGCTTCCTTTCACAACGTTCTACCATCTCAGTGTCTTCTACTTTCCTTTTACACACAATTTAGAATTTCTTCTATGTATCCATTCATCTCTTAAGTCCCTGCCAAGTCCTTCAAGCTTTATATCACATTTTTTTCTCAACCAGTTTTCATCTCCATTCCCCTTTTGTCTCTTAAGATATTTCTTATAGTCTCTCATAAGAGTTTTCCTGTCAAATTGTATGGGTCATTTAAAAAATCTAAATACTCTAAAATGTGACTGGGTTTTTTCCTCCTGACTGCTTTTGCTGCCTGGTTGAGGGGAAACCGTTGTCATCTTCTCAATAGTGATCTATACTGTTGGTATATTTCAAGTCCAGCATTTCCAGATTTCATTTGCAGGTAAGGTAAATTACTGTACCCCGAGTCACCTTCTGCATCAGAGAATTTCTTGTGATGTGATATGATGAATCATTCTTCCATAGTGGTTTTTCAGAATTTTATCTTTTTTGATGATGAAGATACTTCAGCCAGCTGAAGTGTATTTATTGAAACATTTTTTCTTTCAGTTTTAGTATTATTTGAGGATCTTCATCACTCAAAAACACCACCTGTGGAACTTACATAATACACACTTAGAAAAAGTGAGAGCGGGAGCCTTTTTATAGATAGGAATGAGATTATCCCTGTGTACAAGTGACAGCTTCATCTCTTTTTCCTATTCAACTAACTGCCCTGAATCCTTATAATATTTTCAAGACTGTATACATACGTAAGTTGTGAGCTTAACCTTTTAATGTACTTTTATAGTAGTACTTTCATGCAATAAATTATTTCTCAAATGAGTTATTGGTAGGGAAATTATGAGGGATTAAATTTATTTTTTGTGAGAAATGAGAATGTTTCCCATTGAAATTTCTTTTCCACATAATGTAAGACCCTCTGAAACTAGGTAACTATATAAGTCAGAGTCCAGAATCTATTACTGAAACTTACATAATTCTACCTTTTTTCCCCCGTTGTGCAATATCTTTGTAGGAATATATTTCTTGCTACAAATGAAACTACCTTCAGATCTTGCTTTAGATAGGGTCAAAACATGATTATTTTGTCTACTTTTTTAATTGATCCTAATCATCCCTCCCCTCTCCCCTTTCCCCATTTAATGAGCGAAATCACTTTTGAACAGAGACTATTTAGGAGTTTCTTTTCAACAATGCGTTTTGGTTGCCAAGGGTGAAAACCAGCACAAACCTTTATTATACAGACTTGACTCTAAAAGCTGCTATGAAAGCATTTCCTATTTAACAGCAAGAATTGTTTAAGATGAAAGCAGAGATGTTTTCTTTTGCATCTTTTTTAAAAAAAGAAATATTTCTTAGTCTGACCACACCACGTTTCTAGCAGGTGGTTTTTTGTTTTTCTAGGGTGGATAGTGATGCCCATTACGTTTTTTCTGAGGTGGTGTCAGTCTACCCAGGAAGTGCCTAATGATTTTTGGCTTTTCTTTTGCTTTTTCATTTTCCTTATCTGTTTGACCTGAAGGAGTAAAACAACTGTTTCTTCATGACTGAAGTGAATTAGAGATAAAATTCTGTTTCAATCACGTTTTAAAAAATTTTTACTTATAGTTATATCTGTATAACTTATAACCTTATAACTGGGCCTGTCCTTACTAAAATGAATATGACTGTGTGTGTATTCTGACCTATATAGATTAGAAAAATTTGTAACTGGTTTAGTGGAAGCTTTATTTTCAAAGTAAACTTCTAAAAAATGATGCCACGGTAAAACAAGTTTATTCTTTCATTGAACTTCTGAAAAGCCCGAATCTTTCAAATTGGACCTTATAAAACAACAAAAGATATTGCCTAATAGAAAGACTTTTGTTTGCATTTAACATTCTTCCTCAAGAGTTCTCTTTATTTCCCTTGTAATGTATTAAATCTGATTCAGATAAAGTGCCAGGAATCCTACATCAGTTCATATCATTTGACAGGCATTTAATAGCATGCCAGCGTGTAGTGGACAATGTAAGGGAAGTCCAATTGTTGCTTGTTTTTCAACCATAGTTAATCATCTAAGGTTTAAAATATCTGTTCCATACATAATACAACCATCATCTTTTGCTTGTTCCTTATACTCTTAAGCTGTCAAACCCTATGCCAGATTGAAATAAATTGTCTCTAATACCCAAACATGTCTTTTACTAAAAAAATATGCATGTCCTTTGTAGTTAAAGAATTCTTGCATTTGCATTTTATTCCCTTTTCTAACACTATGTCAAACAAAATTGGAGCTGGATTGCTTTTATAAAGTCCCTACTTCTGCAAAAATCAAGTCCTTTAATTATTTCCCCTTCTTGCAAATGGTTGCAAAATCTTTTATAATAACAAACCTATTTTAGGAACTGGTGTCAAAACATGGTATCCAATATGAATCATTTGCTAATTGTTAGCACTTAAAGCCCCCTTTAATTCCTTTTTAAAAAGTCAGCTGAATTGAGAGTGTGTGTAATGATGTTTTGTTCTTTGGAAATGGTTTGAAAAAATCATTAGAAATTAAATAATTTTAAAGTTCTTTTTGTGATTCATGAAAGCTACTAACAGATTTGATTGGAAATTCTAAAATTGGTAGATCTGGTTTTTAGAACTGAGTGAAATACCTTTCTTAAGCCATATAAATGATATAGAAGAGGTTTAATTTTAAAGTTCTTAAACTTTGGAGCTTAGAGGTTTTTTAAAATTATTGTTTATAAATTCTTTGGTTAGAGGCAACATTTTTTTATAGTCTTTATGAAGTTTTTATATTTCTACAGAACTCTTACCAAATGGCCTCAGCCATTAATAGATAACTATGCGATCAATTTAAAATGTTTTTTCAATTTCAAAAGAACTATCTCAATGCTCAGAAATTTGAAAAACTGGGAGAAATCATCCATAACCCACTAGTTTAACAAAATTGTTGAAACGTATTTGTGGGTTTCATGTATTTTAAAGAATACATACTGTCTCTATATTATTGCAACAAAGATTATACATACATCTGTAGAAGATAAGCATTTATATATAAACCCAGTTTTACTAATTAGAATTTCATTTGGCCGATATCCCCAGATTCAGATAGCAATAAACCCCATTTCATTTTGTCTTTCAAGGATTCTTAAGGCTCTGTTACCTAACTGTGAGAGTAATATTCATCTAGGGCAGGGGTTTTGAGTAGACTGTGGAAAATAGAGATCAAGTAGCAAGGAGGACATGTGCCTAGATGATGGTGAGAATGTCTAGATATTTATATTAGGATTTTACTCTGCTTTTGAGTTGAGGTTCCATAATGGCATTAGCCATTTTATTAGTGTTAATCCTCTCCCCCTTCAAAAATTTTTTTATTACCTTATAAATATGTTCAAGAAAGCAATTACATTGTCTTATACTGATTAGATGAGTTGTTCCTGCTTACATGATTTGGTATGAGTAGGAGGGAATCCTACTTCCTCTGTCAACATTTAAACATTTCTGAAAGATGCTATTGTGCACTGACATCAAGGCATTTTTTTAAAATTCCTGGTCTTTTTGAAAAAACAAAGGACTCAGTCAGTTATAGAAACAGGTGCTGGACCACCCCTGTTCTCTGCATTACAACACTGTACTGCTAACACATTAAGTATCTGCCTACCTCGAACTGAAATTATCCATGGGAAGCAGAATAGAAATATAGAACTTTCATGACTTATCTTTTCATCAACAATAATAGGTATTTAATATTAGATGATTATACATTTGTATATATTTTTTCTTTGCTTTCTTTATTGTGATAAGTCTTCAAGTTCCTAAAGTTCAATTAGCAGAATCTTATCAGTGAAGCTTAGTGATCCCTGTCACTCAAATTTAAAATGTTTCAATACTAAACTGAATTTAATGAACTCTCTCACATAGAGAATGTCAAGTGTTATTTTTACTTATTGGTGAAAAGCTAGCAGGAGCTAATGGACAGGAATTAAACCAGCAATCAGAATTAAGTTCCTTTTACAACTTGGCCATTTATTTTGGCTTTGTTATTTAATCTCACTCTTACAAAATTTTACAGCGTTACATTGGAAATACCATTTGCTTCGGATAATATAGCATTTTGAAATTCCTGAATAAATATATAGTTTCCAATTAAGATTTTTGAGATTGAGGGATGTACTTTTGCCCCATTAATTTTACAGATGAAGAAATTTAGATCCAGAGAATTATATAACATCACACAACTCGTGTGACAAAAGTCTAGAAGCCAAATCATCTTCCATTTCAAGCTAGTGCTTTTTTCACTGCATTGTACTACGTCCTTTTTATTAATAAATCAGATTATGTTAAAAGGGAGTTCTAAAAACGTGCAAACCAGTAGAATTCCATAAATTAACATATCCCTGTGAACTGGTGTATTATTTTATTCTGAGAAATTTAAGAGAAGTTGAAATGTTTCTAAGCCAGAATGGGCTGTAATATTTTTACTTAATTAAAGATTATATAAAGCTCAAACAATCTCTAAATTTATATGTTAACTGTAACTTTATTTTGGTCATAAAAATGTCCCTTACTAAACAAAACTCAGGAGTTTCAATACCTCCAGTTCCACTTCTCCTTCTAAGGAGGCATTATTCTATACTATCAGCCATGCCACTTGTGTTGGAATGAGGTGCTGTTAGAGCATTTAGAGATAGATGGGGAGAAGTTTAGTACACGATTTTGTTTATTTCACTTTTGAATATATGGGTTTAAAATATCCTACTGACCCAGTACCCCAACCCTCATTCCTCACCACCAGAGAACTGCTAAGTGGAGTTGTCATGGCTCTATCCCTAATAACCTACAGAATAAAGGGGGAAAGCATAGGAGCTGTAGTTTTTTGTTGGAGATGAAGCCTCAAAGGGCCATTTCCCAAAAGAAGTTTATCCTCTAGAGCTGCACTGTGTTCACTACAGTAGCCACTAGTCTTCAAATGTAACTTGTCCTAATGGAGATGTGCTGTAAGTGTAAACTGCACACTAGAGTTTGAAGACTTAGAGCTTGAAAAAGAAAAAGTAAAATATCTCAGTAATTTTTACATTGATTACATACGTGTTGCATGATAGTATTTTTGGATATATTGGGTTCAATAAAATAGACTATTAAAATTAATTTCACCCATTTCTTTTTACTGTGTACTAGAAAGTTTACATGTGGCTTGCATATATGGTTTGCAGTATATTTGCATTAGACAGCATGCTCTAGAGCTAAGGTTTCTAAAGTAATTGGGATGAGTCTTGAAGCTGAACCAAAACCTACAGTGATATATGATGGGGACATTAACCGTAGACATTGGTTTGTCATCTTTTCATAATGTACAATTCAGTAAAAGTGAATCAAGCCTTTTCAGAATTCAACTTGATCTTGGAACTTGGGATGCCTAAAGGAGTGGTTGGCTAGCATGCCCCTTAAGCATACCTTCTAAATATATCTCTTATCCAGACTTACGGTGAGAGCTTAGAGTACTTAATATTCTGTATTTCTAATTCAGGGTGACTCCATATGCTTTAGAAACCAAACAGATGACAAGGTTAACATCTTATTTTGATGATTGAGACACTTTCCTAACAGTTTTTACCTGGGTGAAAGAATAATGTACCTCTGGTACCTACAAATACCTACAGGCAAAATCAGGCTCTTCCTCAGGGAGCAGCATTTGAGCACTCAATTAAATCCCGAAAATTCCACTGAATTCCTGTAGTACTGTTTCTTTGTATTATTTTTGTATAATATATAATATCTATTTTCTCTAAATAAGTTTCTTGAGAAGAGTGAGGATCTTTCACTCTTTATCCCTCATGGTGTTTTGCATATAGTAAATTTATAAAGTATTTTGAATTACATTGAACTAAACCAAAACTGGATCAAACTAAAGGAAATTGTTTTCTCATAAGACATATAGTAAGTGAGCCACTTTGTTACAATTGAGCATGCTTGTGGATGTATACCCAGGAATATGTAACGATGAGAGACATCTAAAAATCTGATTCAGAATTAAACAAAGACCAATTTTAGGCATCTAATTAAACATTTTTTCTTATCACAATAATATAAATGTTTTAAAGTACTTCTGGTAATTCTCCTTCAATATTCCCAGTGATTTCCTTAAGCCTATTCACCCTGCAACAGCTGCAAGTTATTCCAAACCTGTGTACTGAATTCCCATGCTGTGTAAGCCCATTTGAAAACAACTCTCTCACCCCATTAACAGCCTCAGTAATTCTCTTATTACTTTTCTAACCAAGAGTTATGGAGAAATAAGTCTAGTGTATCAAAGAGCGAAGAATTTTGTTCTTCAAAACTGATTCTCTGTGGTCATGAACATAATGCTTTACCCTTCCAGATTTCTGTATTTAAAAAGTTAATTTCTTAAATACTTAAAAGTTACATAGTTTATTAAATACTTAAAAAAGTATTCTCTTAAGTATTAGAATTCTCTTAGATTTTAAGTTTTATTTGCTAATAAATATAAAGACAAAGCATTCTGATTAAAAATTATTTCATAAGTTTTAAACAATTTGAAAAGTATAGTGAGCTCAACCATCACTGTCTTATTCCTCTACTTTTTTAATATCAGTGAACATTTTTTTTCTGCTTCTTTTCTGCATTTTATGCTGTGAGACAAGCTCAAAATTATTAAACCATTATCTGTATATTTCATAGCTTACTCCAGTACTTCTATTAGGCACCCATCTGGAGCTGAAGAAATTTGACAGACTAATATACTTGCTATTCTGTAGAGGGGTAATGAAAAGGCCATTTTTATGAGTTTCATGAGCTGAGGGTTAACATTTTCAATAAGAAACCAATAAGTTGAATATAATCTTTTGCATTTAAATTCCACATTACTGCACTGTATTATAAGAAGTCCTAAAGACCACATAGTTCATGTGGTAGGAAGTATTAAATGTTACTTAAGAATCTAATTTCTGTTTATACTTTTAGAAAGAATTAAGAGTAATGGCAACAAATGAAGTCAGAATAGCTTGATTAAAGGAAGCAAATAATTGTAGTTTATTAAAAGAATATCTCCTTAATCTTATAGTATGTGCTAATTCTTTGCTTTTCAAGTACATAAATTTATGTGTTACCTGAGACATGCTCATTCTGTAAAACTTTTGTGTAAAACTAATGAACTTTAGCCCCATAAGAAAATTTGAAAATTAAAAATGACATTTGAAAAATGAAAACTTTGATAATTCCCATAGCAAAGGCTATAAGAATTATTGTAGTCAGAAAGAAGTAGTAAATAAATATAAAATATTTCCTTTAGCTCTTCCATTCCTACCTCAGAAATTATTTAAATTTATTCAGAAAGGTTTAATATAAAAGTTCTGCCTAGAAAATAAATTTGAGACTTTTAGTATTACTTCACAGTAGTACTATTCTAAATGTATGTTAATACAAGAGGCAGATTGGTGTTCCTTTTAATGAACTAATGGTAGGATATAGTTATTCCTTTAATTATTGAGTCTCATTGAAACTTAATTAATTTCTAAACTAACTAGATTTACTCTGAAATTAGTTCTGAAATACTTAGCTACACTGTCAGATTAATGGCTAACTTTTTTAAATTTAATTTTTATTTTATTTTGGAGTATAGGTGATATACAGTGTTGTGTTAGTTTCAGGTGTACAGCAAAGTGATTCAGTTATATATATACAGATACCCACTCTTTTTCAGATTCTTTTCTCGTATAGGTTAATACTGAGTAGAGTTCCCTCTGCCATACAGTAGGTCATTGCTGATTACCTGTTGTATATATAGTAGTGTGTATATGTTAATCCCAAACTTGACCTCTTCTCAGTAATTTAAAGAAGCAGTATTATTTCATTAAACCGTCAAATTGTACCTGCCCATTGATTAACATATCCTGAGGATTTACTGATCTGTTATTTTGTTCAAATGTATATGAAACTCTTTCCGTACATGTTCTTGGGCTCACCATTAGTATTAATGCATTCACTAACTTACATTTGGCAATACTTTTGCTGTATAACCTTAGTAACATTGTTATGATGTTTTAGTATAAAATTACAGTAGAGAGACCACTGTGTCAATCACCCAAACATTATTCTGTCCTGTTAACCAACAAACATTATTCTTAACTGTCATAGAACTGATTTTCCTGTTTGTCATACATATGAAGTATTTGTATTTATGTGAAGTAATTTTTAAAGCCAGTTACTCTTGAATGACCAAGCATATTCTTCAGTCCCAACATTCCTCCCTACCCCCACCCCCAGTAAACTTAAGAAATCCATCAGTTGGATTTCTGTTCATAGTTTTGGCAATACTAATGTGTGTAGCAGACGGCAGCTATTTTTTAGATTTTGAACTTGCTCTTGGATCACAAGTAAATAAATAAATAAATAGCTAAGGTATATACTCACCTGAAGTTTGGTGGTTTAAAACCACTATACTATAATTTTAACCTACTATTTTATATTGGAGTGATTTTATTTTCTAGAAAAGTTTTGTATTCTGAAAGTTGTCATCCAATTGTACTTTGATCATTCTTTGACTGCCCACAATATAGCCACACATTTATTTCCTCTTTGTGAACAAAGAAAATCGTTTAACAATTCTCAGTTCTTTTCATGAACAAGATATATCCTAGGAGCTGTGGAAATAATAGATTCAAAGATTTATAGGACTGTTTCCACTACTCATGACTTAAAACATACAAGAATAATTCCTAACATATAAGATCGCCTATACCTATTTTGACATTAACATTTTAATATGTGACTGTGTTAGAATTGTTCATGCAAATGCATTTTAGGATCCTATTGATAATATTGAAATAATTACACTCATCTTTATTTACAATCATCCCTAGTTCTGTCTTTCATATAATTATCTATCATTCGTATAGGTTAGAGGCTATAAAGATTTATCTCTGATGAAAAATTTTTTTCCCAGTGTATTTAACAGCCTGATATTATATGATTCAGAGTTATGTTACAGGTGGCATATGCTTCCTGATCACACACCAAAGAAAGATGAGAAGTACACAAGGGAAAGA
>NW_006786207.1:372367-388279 GCF_000442215.2 Lipotes vexillifer
TTATAGACAAATACGACGTGTTAGATAATTATGTTGGTTAAGTTGCTGATAGATATTGATTTCCTTTTATTTAGGGACATCCCAGAAACCTATCTAGGTAGTGGGCAGAATCCAGCACCCTTAGCAATTTGATAAATTGCCTTGCATAAGTAAATTGTATTTTCTACTTTGGAGGTCTCACCGTCATTTTTCAGAAACATTTATTTTGATTTGGTGATTGTTGGTAGATTTGAATAAAATTGTTATCGACAGAGCTTGGTCTAAGTTCCAGCTAGGCCTCAATTTTTTCAAATGAGGGCATGGACTGCATGATCTCTGAGGTCTCGTCCTGCCCTATGACTCTGTGATTTTGCTAATAAAATTTCTGTCGTATTTTGGTTGACTCTTTGAATGTAATAGCAGACTTTTAAGAAAATCTCCTACATGAGACTTGAGACATGAGATTTGTGGGTCAGGAGGGAGATGATCATAAAGCCTTCAAAGAAAAGAAAAAAGAAAAAAAAATGTATGAGCTAAGTCATGTAAGGTGGAAAGGTAATCCCAGCACAGAATAATAAAGATAAGGGCAATACAGACACAAGGACCCTCACTGCTAAGTTAAGTATACCTGAAAGAATGTGTTGGGAAAGAAAGGAAAGAAAGGAAATAAAGGAAATCTTTTGAGTTTATTAGATTTCAGGGAGTACTGTACAAGATAAGGTTGGAGAAGGAAATTAGGACCAGATTTTCAGTTTATTGGCTATCACCTTCTTAGTTAAATATGTATTCTATATTTATATGCTTTTTGAATGTCCCATATATAGCAGAAGTTGGGAAATAGAAAAACTTCAGGAAAATGTTAGATTGCTTTGGATTATTATTTTTTTAAACATTTTAGAAAGCAGCAGTTTGGTATGTTTGCTTAATAATTGTATGTTGAAACAAAGAAAAGGGCCAGATTAGTCAACTGAATGTCTTTTCCTGCCTTTATTATTTGGTATTCACTTCCTAAACACTTTCCTTGGTGGGTTTTTTAAAATAGTACCTATTTGTTTTCCTAATTGTTGGGCTTTTATTTTCCTTTTTAGTTTATTGCTCCTCTTTATAATTGCCTGATACTTCAGTCAGGCATTTCAGATTGTCATTCAACGCATCTTTTGAGTTCTGTGTTGGTAGATGATTTTTTACAATCTTTGAATGTCAGAGCTCAAAACCATTTGATAGATCTAAGGAGCATATCTATAACCATATTTCCTAATAAAATATTTACTTATTGGGAGTAAAGATTCAAAACTCAGAGAAAAAAATCCCCCTGACCCCACCCAAAAAACCCTTCTAGAATAAGGAACATTGTCTTTGTATAGTATCTTGCCTAAGGTCTCCCATCTATTCAGAGTCTGATTATGAGGAACACTCTTTTGTGTGACCTGGCATTCCAGGGCAGGGCTCAGCACATCTTATTTCCTATAGTGCTTCACCATTAATTACTCATGTCAGCACTTGTGAAGGTCTCACAATGGAGAGTGAACTCCAGCTTAGGTTCTTGTTGCATTGTTTTGAGTGTTTCCGTAGGTAAGTGTTGGGCAGTATCTTAAAATGATGGCTTCTGTTTCTTAGAGGCATCTGTTTAACAGCTGAACTCTGATGAGGACAGTAAGTGATTTCCAATAAGTGTGATCTCCTCCAGTTGTATTCCTCATTTTACTGTTTCTGATGAGGAAGATAATTTTCTATTTGGGTGCCCTAAACTTTCTCCTTTCTCTATTTTATGCATGTGTGTTTTGCTTTGTTTTGTTTTTGCCATCTTTAAAACTAAGGAAGTTTGTAAAGAAACATTATAGCATCTCTAGACATATGTCTTTTAAAATGAGTACACTTCATGTTCTATTGACTTGACTCCCTGTAACAATAAGAAAAAAGATTCACCCATTCACTCATTCACTTTTTTTTAAGTTTTAATGAGTTTCTATTATTTGCCCAATTTATTCTAGTGCTGTGGGGACAGAAATTCCAAACTTCTTATCTCTTCTAAGTCATCTTTGTAGTGACCAGCCCTAAATTCCTTTTATTCCTAGTAGTGTATCTCATCATATTAAAAATACAGATCAGGAATAATATTTGTTTTGGTGGAATTTAAGATGTATTGGGAAAAGAGTGCATTTAATTGTTGGAAAGAGATTAAGATTAAAAAGATTTTCTAAGGATATGAGTGAATAATAACCATGATGATAGAATAACCACAAACTGACCAGAGCAATTTAATCTACTAAATCAGCAGTTTTCTATTAAATCATGTCTGGGATGTTAGAAAATGATAATCTGAAATGAAATGGTCATTAATTGCGAGAATACAGTTTCTTATAAAATGCTTTTACTAAAGATTTCTCACTGGTTCACTGTAAATGAAATCTAACCATTTAAGCACATTTTGTCTGTAAGTGAATCTTTTTGTTTCAATGTAAATAAAGTAGTTGTTATAGCATGAAAGTCATTTGTTTACAAGATATGAAACAATTTTGAGTGAGATTATTTTTTTCACTAAAAAAAATCATTCATGTTAAAATATTTATTGAGTACCTTTAGTCTGAGATGCTGGGAATTGAGAGATGTTTTCTCTTTAAAGCAGTGATTCATCATCCTTTTTTGATCTTGGACCTCTTCCCTCTCCCAAGAAAAATGTATTTACATATTTAAGTAGAAAGTCTCATAACTTAAGGAAGCCCATGGAGCCCACCATTACAAATCTTACCCTGAAGGAATGAAGCCCAGTAGAAACAGACATATGAACACAAACTATAATATGTTAAGCAATTTAGTAGTGGGGGATTGTGGAAACACAAATGAGGGGCAGTTAATTTTGCCTAGGCCTAGGTGGTAGAGAATGGAAACGCAAAGAGAAGTGGGTGGGTAGGATTGGTCCCAGAAGGTTGAGAATGGAGTTGATACTTTAATTATACCTTAACAGTTGACTAAAAATCAAAACAGTGACAAAACCAAATGCTGGAAAGCATATGGAGAAATTGGATCACTTATACATTGCTGATGAGAATGTAAGATAATATAGCCACTCTGCATTAGATATGAGACCAAAAACACAAGTAAGAAAATTTTACAAAATAAATTTGACTTCTTCAAAAGTAAAAACTTTTATGCTACAAAGGACACTATTAAGAAAGAGAAAAGAGAACTCACAGAATAGGAGAAACTATTTGCAAATCATATATCTTATAGGGGACTTGTATCCAGAATATGTAAAGAAATCTTACAACTCAACAATAAAAAGACAAGTCAATTTTAAAATGGGCAAGGGATTTGAGTAGACATTTCCCCAAAGAAGATATACAAAAAGGCTAATAACACACAAAAAGATATTCAATATCATTAGCCATTAGTAGAAATTAAAACTAAGAAGTATTTAAAATATTTATTTAATGATTCACTTGAAAATAATGATAATGAAACAATTATATTTTAAAATAGGTAACTTTTTTTTAATTAATTAATTTATTATTTATTTATTTATTTTTGGCTGTGTAGGTCTTCGTTTCTGTGCGAGGGCTTTCTGTGGTTGCAGTGAGCAGGGGCCACTCTTCATCGCGGTGTGCGGGCCTCTCACTGTCGCGGCCTCTCTTGTTGCAGAGCACAGGCTCCAGACGCGCAGGCTCAGTAGTTGTGGCTCACAGGCCTAGTTGCTCCGTGGCATGTGGGATCTTCCCAGACCAGGGCTCGAACCTGTGTCCCCTGCATTGGCAGGCAGATTCTCAACCACTGCGCCACCAGGGAAGCCCTAAAATAGGTAACATTTTTAATGAAAAATAATTATATACTAAAGAGGAAAAAATTTTTTTACTGAGAAGAGTGGCATTGTTTTACAGTTCTGCAAATGTCTAATCTGATTTAATAAAGTAGCAGGATTCTCATGTATTTCTGCATTCAGTATGTTGCAATATGTTGTTTTGGTTGAAATATATGAAGAAAATACAGTTATGTCATTGGAAAAGGGAGGAGTATTTTAATACTCCTTTCAGATAATTGTGGGGTTTTTTTTTATACAGCATCAAAGCTCAACAAGTGATCATTTCTTAAAAGATTAGTTCAAGATGGAATCTGACGTCATATCAGTGTAACTTGTATACTCTGTAACATTAAAAGCCATCGATCTGTCTTGTACTTTGAACGGAACTTTTACCTATGGATGATTTTGTAATATCATCCACCGGTCATTTGGAAAATATTGATTCACTGAACTATCCATATCTTCCAGATATTAACATATTTCATTATACAATATTTTAAAAATCACATTCATTAATATCACTACTAATCACATCAAGAAAGTCATGCTCATAGTGGTGGATACTGTGTTTCCAAAATTCTGATTTTTGCTTGACAGCTCAAATTTTATCATTTGCAATACATATTGTCGACTATTTTCTTTGAAGTGACATGCTTGCTTCTCTTACTTTCACGAAAACGTCTGATGAATACCCAAGCCTGAGTAACAGTAGTTTGTCAGTCACTATTTCAAGTTAAAGTGTGTAGTTCATGGGACTTCCCTGGTGGTCCAGTGGTTAAGACTCCGTGCTCCCAGGGCAGGGTTTGATCCCTGGTCAGGGAACTAGATCCCGTGTGCTGCAACTAAAAGAACCTGCATGCTGCAACTAAAAAAAAAAAAAAAAGATCCTGCGTGCCACAACTAAGACCCGGTGCAGCCAAATAAATAAATATTAAAAAAAATAAAGTGTATAGTTCAGCTGGCAACTTAGTCACTTAAGTTTTTTTTTTTCCCATCGCAGAGAGTATTAATAATTTTTACTGCTTTGACAAGGATATTCTTAATTGGAATTGGCTTTTAAAGTTTTTGTATTCATCTACTTATTCATTCATTGATTCATTTTTACTATGAGTATGTGTCAGTGAAGAATACATGATTACTATTATAGTTTGGTGCTACCACCTAGATTCATGCCAAGGCCCAGTGGTTTTACCTTGCCTTTTCACCATTGGTTCAGATTTCAACAGAGTGAAAAAAGGCAAATAATGTCTTATTATGATTATGAAAATAGTTTGACCTTACAGACCTGCTGAAAGGGTCTTAGGGGCCCTTGCCTCCTGGAGGCAGAGAGCTAGTTAAAAAGCTATTATTAAAACTCTCCTGTAGCTAACTTATTTATATATTATAAACCATTTTTGGATATCTATCAATCATGTGAAAGACTGTAATAGATCCTGGGGATTCACCAATGAACAAAACAGATTAAAATGCCAGCTGTTGTAGAGCTTGCTTATAAAGGATAAAGACAGTAAGCGTTAGGGAGAAAAGTAAAGCCGAGAAGGGAAAGGATGTGAGTGCGTTTGGTGGGGATGTGTTGTACAATTTAACCAGGGTAGCCAAGAAAGGCCTGAATGAGAAGTTGACATTTGAGTGAAGATTTGAAGGTGGTGAAGGTACATGCCATGCACATATTTTAGGAGAGGATATTCCAGGGGGAACAGCAAGTGCAAAGGCCCTGAGGCAAGAACATTTGCATTTGTGAGGAACAAGAAAGGAGGCTGTTGCAGCTGGAGCATAATTAAGGAAAGAACCATGGAAGATGATGTCAGAGAAGTAATTAGGTGGGTCATAACATATACATCTCTAAAGGCCATTGAGGTTATTTTAATTTTACTGTGAGATTGGAAGTCATTGGAGCATTTTGATATACTTTTAACAGGATCATTCTGGTTGCTGTGATGAGAATAGACTTTAAGGAAGGAAGAGTAGAAATGGGCAGACGATTTAGGAGGCTATTGTAATTATACAGACAATGGATGAAGATGGCTTGGACTGATGGTTAGATTCTGGATATATTTAGAAGGTAGAATCAGTAGGTTTTACTGATGGATTGGATGTGGAGTATGAGAAGCATACTACAGTATTTTTGACCTGAGTACCCTAGAAGAGTGGCCTTACCACTCAGTGGGAAACACTATGGGAGAAGTACCTTTGAGAGGTCTACCAGGAGCTTAGTTTTGGATATCTTAACCATGAGATGTCCAAGGGGGTGTTTTGAGTAGGCAGTTGTATATAGGAGTCAAGGCCAAGGGAGTGAGACGGACTAGAAATGTAAATTTGGGAGTCATCAGTATATAGATAATATTTAAAACCCTGTGACTAAATGAGATTACCAAGGAGTGAGTAGAGGTATACGAGAGGAGCTAATGCGGACTTACGCTTGGGAATGAGGGGCATATTTAGTGTTGAGGGTAAGAAAAATGGAGGAGTCCAAGATGATTTTAGGTTCCTATTTGGATAACTAGATAGAAATAGATGAGTTAACTAAAATAGGAAACACAGGGGGAAGATAAATTGTAGTTTAAATACCCTGTTAACGAATATTCCAGTGGAGATGTTTAGTGAACAGTTGTAAATATGGGTCTTCAGTTACGTTTTGAGAGGTTTGAGCCAGACATATACTTCAAGTCATGGGACTAGATGACAATGCCAGGTGACAATATGGATTGAAAAAAGATTCATCTGGGGGGCTTCCCTGGTGGCACAGTGGTTAAGAATCTGCCTGCCAATGCAGGGGACCCGGGTTCGAGCCCTGGTCCGGGAAGATCCCACATGCCGCATAGCAGCTAAGCCCGTGTGCCACAACTACTGAGCCTGTGCTCTAGAGCCCACGAGCCACAACTACTGAAGCCTGCGCGCCTAGAGCCTGTGATCTGCAACAAGAGAAGCCACTGCAATCAGAAGCCCACGCACCACGATAAAGAGTAGCCCCTGCTCGCTGCAACTAAAGAAAAGAAAGCCCGCACACAGCAATGAAGACCCAATGCAGCCAAAAATAAATAAATTTTTTTAAAAATTAAAAAAAAAAAGATTCATCTGTAAGAAACACAAGTAATTAATGTGGGATGTGGTGTAAGAGAAGGCAACAACAACAAAAACATTGGAGGGGAATGAGAACTAAGAGATTTTGATAAGGGAAAGTTGCATGTCAAATGCTGCAGAGAAAAATCTAGGGTGGCTTTGTCAATTAGAATATAATATTTATGAGGATGGTTATGGTAGAATGGTAGTGACAGAGTCAATTTTCATTACTTTGGGCATCAAATTGGAAATAAGGAGGTCCATTGATTTATGACTCATTCTGTTGTATTTTATCTACCTAAAATAATGCCATGATTAATCTAATTAAAATTAATATTTAGGTCAGACATTAACTGGCAGTATCAAATATGTCAGAAATGAAATTACAGTTCTGTGCTAGTAATGTTTCTTGGTTGTAAACAACAGAAACCTACTATAACTTAAAGCAGAAACTGCAGACATTAAGCAGAAAAGGAATTTATTGGAAGGCTATTTGTTAGTTCACAGACTCCATGGAAGGCTGGAGAATTCAGCTTGAAACGTGGTGGGAACCAAAGGAGGCCACACAGCAAAGAACACAGCCATTGTCTCAGCTCAAGAAGTTGGGTTAGGACCACCAACCACTCAACACCCCACAGCTTGCTAGTACTGCTGCCATTGGCAGACTCTCTTCACAGCTATGAATAATCTGTATCTCTCTGAGTCTTTATTCACTAATGCCCAAGTCTTTGAACTTAAAAGGAGTATGTGATTGGCCAAGCTTAGGTCACATGTCCATGCTCTAGTTGCCGGAGAGCTGGGAGAGAGGCTGTGTCTCATTGCTTCAGGCTTCTGTAGTTGGACATATTTCCCTCACAAAAACGCACTCAGTGGTGATACCAACAAATAGAAAAGCTATTGGAATGCTGGATAGCCAAACCAACAGCTAGTACTATAAAAACTAAGTACAAAATCTTAAAGATTAGGGAAACTAATTTGAAATTCACATGACCAAAATGAAAATGATTTAATAAGCTCAGGAATGTAATCCATGGCTTGCCTTACCAATATTAAATATCAAGAGTATCAAATTAAAAATTTGGCTCTGATCTCTCCTGCTTTGTACCTTATAGTAGAGGCCCTTCAATGTCCACTCTCCCAAATCTCTGGGCCCCTATAACCTACACTGGGATTCACGATGGCAGCCTGGTCAAACTAAATGGAGGCAACACTACTGAACCTACTAGTAGGAACACGTTTCTGGGGATGAGCTTAGTCTCAGCTAGACCTGGATGGATATTAGGAGTAGCTGCGACCCTTTGGAGGGGAAAGAGAAAAATACCACTCTGCAGAAGAGCAGATTGGGTTGAGGCTAGGGGAAAAGTGCTTTGGGCCACAGCAGAAGCTGAGTGGCTGGGCCAGGCCAGGGGTTGGGTCGGGTAGGAGACATTATCAGTGGAGGGAAGAAGAGAAAAGCATGTGTTGCACAGATAGTGACTGCCCAAATTCTTCAAATAACTAGGCCTGTGACATTTTTTTTTTTGGTACTGGGATTTAACTTGATTTTTAAAGGTGCTTCCCTGCCAGAAGACCATTATGAAGTCTCCCCACGGAGGAAAAGACCCTTTATCTGTGTAATTCAAATAAAACTAGACTTTTTTGCTTGCACTTTTAAAAGACTAATTTTGGCATAGTGACACATCCAAAAGAAATACAAATCCCAAAGTTCCAAAACTTGATAAGTAATGTAGCTCTTTAATGGAGTCTACTGAAGCTACTTTAAAGGGAATATTAAACAACAGCAAAATGTCCCCATTGCCCCCCCTACCCCCCCCCACACACACAGAGTCACTGCCCCAGTCTGTCTTCTGTCCCACAAAGGCCGCAGCTCAAATTATAAAAGTGCTTTCATTCCTAGGCTCAGGAGTTTGGATCAGTTTGTAAGTGCCTGTCACCCTCGGTTTCCTTTATTCAGCAGTGGAACGGTGGCTCTCCACTACGAGGTGGAAAGGAATAAACCCAAGCAGCAGTGTCAATGCCCATGCTCATGTTACCTGTTGCACTTCCTCAGGGACTTCTCTGACCTCAAACTTTTGAATCCTTTGTTTAAAAATGAATTACCAAACACTTCTAATAGTGCTTTCTCTGTGCCAAGTCACTATTCCAAGTGCTTTAAAGTATTAACTTGTTTAATCTTTATGAACAATCCATGCAATAGGTATTGTTACTGTCCCCATTTTACTGATGAGAAAACAAAGACACAGAGAGATTAAGGAACTTGGTTTAGATCCTACAGCTAGAGATTAAGTGGTAGCGGCAGAATTCAAACCCAGGCAGTACAGGTGCAGAGTCCATGCTCATTATCTCTATCTGTGTCATGCTGGCCAGTGCTTGTAAATCAGCGTCCTGGAATGGTTTGCATTAGAATCACCAGGGATACTTGTTAAAAATGCAATATTTTGGCCCACCTCAGACTTACCATGCCAGATTTTTTTTTTTTTTAGGGAGTAGAGTACCTGGGTATTTATATTGTAAAGTCCTGCAGGTGATTCTCTGTATCCTTTGTTAAGAACTTCTGTTTCAAAAGGACTTAGTACTGTCACCATGTTCACTTCTGATCCTGGCTTCCTTTGAGCATAAGATTAAATGCTTTCAGAGGGATACCTTATTACTGCAGAACTTAAAATTTATACTATTGTACCATAGTTGTCTTTTTAAACCATTTCTACCTGAAATTTAGTTGAAATCCTTTCTTAGAACAATATTTGACCAATGAAAACAAAATTTTCACTCATTTTCGACAAATGCATTTAAATGCAAAAATTCACTTGGAAACTGAGAACATGCTGTTCCATTTATGATGAGAATGAAGAGAACTGTAATAGGTTCTAGAAAGTTTACCCTATGTGATATGAAAAGAGAACTCTGAATTATGGAACAGGTCTATATAGTATCATACCTCCATCCTTAGCAAGGATTGCAGCTGGCAATAAAGCTCAGCTTCTAGTGTGAGCAAGTGTTCAGTCTGGCTATTTTGCTAACCTGAGATCTCAAGAGAAATTTTGTCCGCTGAGGTAGATAAATCAGATTATTGCAGATTATGGACTAATATTTTAAGGGCATTAAAAGAAATTTAAGAGAAATACTTTTTTTTTCCACTTTGTAGTTTGTCTTGTCAAGTCCAGTCTTTCCTAAAATGTTCTTTATGGATATTTTACAGTCCTCCCTATTTCTTTGTGTGAAACCAAGATCAGAACTGCTTTGGAAAGAAAAGGATCAAGATCTGTAGTGAAGACTGGGGAAATATCCAGACACTGAGAATCAGGCAGGGAGAGATACCTTTAGAAATATAAATTAAGTAGGACCCCTCTTTCTCCACCTCTAGAAGGCTGTAGAATCATTGATATGAAGGAATCAGCTAGAATAATATCTCCCCGTGTTCCCGTCCCCTGCTTACACACCTAGGACATTTGAGACTACTCTTGTATAACTTTACCCCATTCCTAGACCCTCTGCCTAGAACTTTAAAAAATCATTTTTGGGGGGCCTCAACATTTTCCCCATTTTTTCCAACAAAAAGTAAAGTAATTCTCTTTTATATCAATATCTAACTTTTTCCTTGAAGTGTTTCATAATTAATCTCTTTTTTCAGAAAACTTGTTGACTCAGTTTGCTATAGCCTCAGACCCTCCCTCTGTCCCTTCCCCATGCTTTGCTTTGGTAGCATATCTGTAGGATGCAATTTAATTCTCAGGAAATTCACTTCCTGCCAGTAGTCCTGAGTAAAGTCAGTTTTTTTTTTTTTTTTGCGGTACGCGGGCCTCTCAGTGTTGTGGCCTCTCCCATTGCGGAGCACAGGCTCCGGATGTGCAGGCTCAGCGGCCATGGCTCACGGGCCCAGCCGCTCCGCGGCATGTGGGATCCTCCCGGACCGGGGCAAGAACCCGTGTCCCCTGCATCGGCAGGCGGACTCTCAACCACTGCGCCACCAGGGAGGCCCTAAAGTCAGTTTTTAAAATGAAACATCTTATAAACATTATGTCTGACAAACTCATATGGTTAAACTCTATGCATTTAGTGTTTGATCTTTTTCCTTAATAAGACATTTTTCGGATTGCCCCACTCTCGGCACTCAACAAATGATGATTGATAACAAGTTTCAGGAATCCTAATGTATTTTTCCTAAATCACACACGGTCCAGCCTTTGAAGAAGCCCTGTATTATAGCTGACAAAGTTTTGAAATTTGATGAGCTCAAATTATTGAATGAAGTAATAGGAAGTATAGAGTCAAAAACTTCTTAGCCCTCTACCTGTCCAAATCACGTAACCAACATTTTGTCTAAGAGCTTTCTTCAGGGAAAACAACCCTACCCAGGTTTATAAACACTTTCCCTGAAACTCTCCTCAAGAGAGAGGAGTGATTTGGAGGCTACTGTCTTATTCTTGGGAAAGTTTACAAGGACTTGTTTTGACCATGAAACTCAAAATTAATTCTGGGTTTGAAAAAGAGACATATATAACTGTTAGGTTGAACCTTATTAAATTACTGAGATTTTTTTTGATATATAAAAATATGCATTTATGTAAACATTATTTCTCAACTTAATGCAGTTTATAACATTTAAAAAATCAGTATTTAATTGCAAATGATTTGTCCTTCATGCCAGCAATACAAAGTGTTGCATTAGTACCACCGAAACCAAAGGAATTGGCGAGTCCAATACATCTTTTCTCAGTTTTCCATTCCTGTGTCTTGAGTGGAACATAATTGAGATCAAACTGTGGTTCTGTACAGTCTAGGTTTAAAGTAGGTGTCAGTTTTCAATAATAACAAGCCAGGGCGGTGAAAGCTGCCTCAACACCCCGGCAGCCCCCAGGAGCTGTCTGGTAGCTCCCATGGTAGAGGAAACAACAAGGGCGTGTGCATGGTCTTTGAAAAGATGTTTGATGGCTTTGTTTTCAGCAGCGTCTCCCAATAGTGTGGAAGTAGCATGTGCATTGATATAGGATATCTCTTCAGGTTGTACACCTGCATCTTTTATGGCAGCAGCCATACATCTGCACCTGGCCTCATGCGGCCTGTGCAGCCGCGGTCCCCTGAAATTACTTAGATTTGACTCACAAAAATGACAGTTTTGTATGGTTCAGTCATACACTTTTTTGTGTGAATAAAAGGGGAGTTCAAAATCAGTTGGGCAGTTCTGGGGGATTCCTATAGAGTTTGATATGAGAACCATCCCTTAAACTTGAGTTTGTACTTATTAGAATTTCAAGCTAATTTTTCCTCTGGTGACCTTGCCTGCATTATCAAATTTGAATTTAGTGTCAAAATTTTCCTCTTGTCAAAATGTGAACCTTGGTTCACTCTTGGGCCATCTGTTGTGCACTAATAGTTTTGATTTATTCTGCCTCTGGCTGACGTGTGCTAATGGTGCAGATGCAAACTTTACATTCCCTTTTATTGGTCTGTAGTTTTATTGCATACATTAGTGGCACAAATACTGCATTCATATAGCTATTTCTATTAACTGTTTCTACTTTGGGGATGAGTAATGTACTTTGCCTATGTTTTTACTATGATGTGAAGTCCTACATCATAGACATTTTAATAGGCTTTTAAATGATTACACTATACTTAATTTTACTACCTCTAATTTTTTTTTTTTGCAATTCTTATTTTCAGGATATGTCCCTGTGTGTGTCTGTGTATTTAAATGATTTCAAATTTTCTAATTGCTTTTGCTTTTTAATTGCTTTAAATGAAGGGACACATTTGGTTTCTGATCAACAATTAGTATAACTACTAGAAATTAACATTAGTTCAGAATGTTGTGAATCTGATAAATAACTGTGAAAGGCCTACTTTTAATTACTACTCTGACCTTATTTTATTTATTTATTTTTTGTGCGGTACGCGGGCCTCTCACTGTTGTGGCCTCTCCCGTTGCGGAGCACAGGCTCTGGAGGCACAGGCTCCGCGGCCATGGCTCACGGGCCCAGCCGCTCCGCAGCATGTGGGATCTTCCCGGACCGGGGCACGAACCCATGTCCCCTGCATCAGCATGCAGACTCTCAACCACTGCGCCACCAGGGAAGCCCTGACCTTCTTATTTTTAAGATTTGATGTGCTCTTCAACTTGTTTGGCAGTTTGAAAGATACTTGGTAAGATAAATGAGGTAGAGTGATAGAACACAAAAGTTCTCTAGGGTAGGAACATAGATCAGAGAAAATTTAATACAAAGCTATTTTTCAAATGAGGATAGATGCTCTTTTTATTTTTGGTCTGGTTTTAACAGTTTTCTGTATTGGAAAACCAACCCGATCTATGTAATCCAGTGTATATGGATCAAATATAAAATATTAAGAAGCTATTGTTATTAATGTGGACCTGATTTGCAAAAAAAATTTTTTTTTAAATAATGTGTTATATCTTCCTAAATTTTATTTATTTATTTTTGGCTGTGTTGGGTCTTCGTTTCTGTGCAAGGGCTTTCTTTAGTTGTGGCAAGCGGAGTCCACTGTTCATTGCGGTGCGTGGGCCTCTCACTATTGCAGCCTCTCTTGTTGCAGAGCACAAGCTCCGGACGCGCAGGCTTAGTAGTTGTGGTTCACGGGCCTAGTTGCTCTGCGGCATGTGGGATCTTCCCAGACCAGGGCTCGAACCCGTGTCCCCTGCATTAGCAGGCAGATTCTCAACCACTGCGCCACCAGGGAAGCCCTGCATAACTTTTTGACATGTTGATCTAAGTGAAAGCTGCTTAGTGTCAGAAGTGCCACCTGTTGCAGATTGAGTTTCCTTCATTCCTACAGGACATCATTAGATATTAAGGACCTTCTTTTCTATCAAAAATAAAGGATTCCAGGGTCTTCCCTGGTGGTGTAGTGCCAATGCAGAGACACGGGTTCGAGCCCTGGTCCGGGAAGATCCCGCATGCCGCAGAGCAACTAAGCCCATGCGCCACAGCTACTGACCCTGCGCTCTAGAGCCCGTGAGCACAACTGCTGAGCCCACGTGCCACAACTACTGAAGCCCGCGGGCCTAGAGCCTGTGCTTCACAGCAAGAGAAGCCACTGCAATGAGAAGCCCGCACACTGCAACGAAGAGTAGGCCCTGCTTGCCGCAACTAGAGAAAATCCCGCACGCAGCAATGCAGACCCAACGCAGCCAAAAATAAATAAAAATTTTTAAAAAGCATAAATAAATAAATAAGTAACTCCAGCCTTGAGTCAGAGTTTCCTAATATAGGAAAAGCTGTTTTACCTAGTACAACAGAGACTAGTGGGTAATCTGTTAATTAACAAAATTGGTTAAAGCAGGGAATCATTTTTTTTTAAAGATGTATATGTATCTTATTTTGTTTCAGTTAATTATATAAATGTGCATTCATTTGCCATGTTTTGAGGTAGGGCCAATTCTTTTTGGGTCCAGATCTACTGAAGTTCCATGTTGTCTTTCTTGCAATAAACTACTCACAGTGCTGTCTTTTCACGCTATATCTTATCCGTTACATAGTAGTTTATTAAATTACACAATTAGTAACAAATGCAATTAGCAAAAGTAGTTTTGGCAAAATACAAAAACTAGTCATGAATGTTCAGTGTGCTAGGGGCATCAGTCAGTAAGTTTTAGAGGGGAGTGGGAAGGGTCATTTAACCTAGTGAGTTAGTTTAAGTTAAGGTCATTTTCTATTCAACACAGATATGTAGAATCAACATTTGGCAAAACTTAGTAGGACCTCAGTTTTATTGTGTTTTACCATCATAACCTCCAGCTGAGCAAAGTGTGGTCCTGTTCTTTTGATAAGTTAGTCTCCAGTGCTTTAGCTGTCTTAAAAAGAGAAGAAACAGATAACTTCGGATGCTGTATTATGCACTAATATTTTGTCTTTTTCTAACAAAGTACTTGGAAGAGGGGATTGGGAGACCTGTATGGAAATAGTGTATTTTCTCACGCACAATATTGTGTAACATTGGAAAACTGATGCTTCATTCTCATAGTGAAATGTTTTGGTGTTTTCCCACCAGTGTTTCTCTAACTTCCTCTGGGAATAAAAATAACAAAGCTTTGATTACAATATTTGTGCACATAGTTTCCTCCCTGAAGATAACCCTTGGTATCTCAGTCCTATAAAGGCTTTTTAGGAGTCCGTTTGAAGATATCATAAAGTTAGTAACATAGTTTTGAATGACAGTGACAAAATATATCATATTTATCTCTATGGCAACATCTTTTTTTTCTACTTTTCGTTTTTATTTTTAAGTAGCTTCACCTTTGTTGCAGTTGGATTATATTAACTGACTTAATAGGAAAGAAAGAGTTTTGTTCAGATTCATCTAATTGTACCTGTATTTTTCCAGGATTGAATTTCCTATACAGGTTCTTTAATAAATAAGTAAAAGGGGGGGTAATATTAAGAATAACAATATCAGATAATATCAGGTAATATCAGATTAAAAATGTGGTTTTTGGAATGCTGCAAAAAAAGAGTAAAGCTGTCTCTGATTACTTTAACCCTTATTGAGATTTCTCTTGAGTAAATACCATTAGTATTATTTCACAAATTTATAATATAACAAGTAATCAGGGTTGTGTTTAGCTACGAGTGACAGAAAATTCAAAATAATAGTGGCTTAGACAAATTAGAATTTTGCTTGTGAAGTTCTGGAGATCTTACTCCTTGATTGTCAGGATCACTAGCTCCTTTATCTTATTGGTCCATAAATCTCAGATTGCAGTTTCCATCTCATGGTCCAAGATGACTACTCCAGTTCTAGCAGTCACACCTGCATTCTAGCTAGCAGGGAAGAGAAAAGGGAAGGGGGAATGTTGCCTTCCACCATCACCACCTTGACAAAGTTTCGTGCACCCTTTCTCCTTATAGTCCATTGACCAGCACTTGAATGTATATGGCTTCATTTGGTTGCAAAGGAATATAGTCCTTTTTCTGAGTGGCTTTGTGCCCAACTAAATGCCATTAGAAATGGAAGGTCCTATTTCTATTCTAATGTTATAGAGGGAAAGCAGATATTGAGCACAAGTGACTGTTCCTGCCACAATTAGCATTCTTTCCCTCACAAAATAAAATCTTGAATTT
>NW_006786207.1:388337-411835 GCF_000442215.2 Lipotes vexillifer
CTTTCCCTAACAAAATAAAATCTTGAATTTATGTTCTTTAAAAGAAACCATCGTCTGTAGCACAGTGCTGAGTAGGTGGCAGGTCACTATGCTCGGTAAATTTTTTTTAATGAATGGTACGAAGTCAATAAATACTTGTTGACTGGCTCCTTTTCTCTGGAGATGTCACTGTTAGGATTAGTGAAATGCCATAAAAAGTGAAATGAACATAGTTGGAGAGAAAAAATGATTGATGATTCATTGTTATAGCAAGAAACATTTAACTTGAGGAAGAGAAAGTAAATGTTAAATGAAACAACTACGCTGTCCCAGGCATGTGTGTGTACAAATTATTTTTTAATATAAAATAAGCACAATTAGAGATTGTAGTATACCAGCTTTGATTCCCTGCCGTTCTAACCTGTAGGCCTCTTGGTAAACAAGCACTTTAAATTATAGGTTTTCCTCCCATTTTGCAAACCTTTAATAATTAGAGGTAAGGCAGGTTAACTGTAATAGTTTTTATGCATTCAAGATGTGATTCTTCTTTTTCACAAATAATAATGGGATTTTTGGTATTCTGCTGCAAAAGTAACTGCTTTGTTTGAAATTTAATGAAGAAAGTAGGAGGCATTATGTTTGGAAAATTGTAAGATCTTAGCGGGAAACTCAGCTTTAAGTCTGAGCCTGACCTTAACCCATGACCAATGGAATCTAAGTGTGTTTATTTTTACAGTAGCCTTAATTTGGGGCTTGTAAGTTTGTTGGTTTGTTTTCTCATTCAATTTGGGGGATCCTGAAGCAGTATTTTAATTATAGGAGTTTAGCTATTTATAATTTTCATGGCATGAAGATCAGCATGTTTTGTTTTGTCTTGGCTATCATGTTATCTTACTCTCAGAAACGTGTGATCTTTGTGTCTAACAATGCACTTAAAAAAACCTCTCATGCTGCAAGGCTGGAATTCTAAAAGAACAATTTCACTCATCTTTTCCCCTCTTTTTAAAAAAACATGTACGTTCTCTTGGAGATGTTGCCTTGAATTAGACAAAGCACAAGCAGTTACTGCAAATGTTTTCTGTACAGCTCTGTTCATGTACATTAATTTCAATATGTTTTTTCACAGATTTTTTTTCTTAGCTTTGTCAATACTTATATTTCATAATCACATTGACTTTGAATTAAGTTGCATTGAATTTTTATCACTCTCAGCTATGTCAAATCCTACTTTTTGATGAGTCCTTCCATATAGCAATTTGTTGAATGAACGAGAAACGAACAAGAAAAGCAAGCAAGAGGGGTTAGACTGTGTGTCAGCTTTATCTCAGTTTAATCATGCTCCCTTAAATGGAAACATTTATATATATATACTTCTTTCTTTTTTTCCTTTTTGCTGTGACAATTCCCATGTTTTTGCTAGGAAAAAGAGGAATTATTGAAAACAGTAGTTAATATCAAAGTCATTAAGTCATTTATAATCAGCTTTGGAATATCTACAGATGTGTTTATCTTTTCCAAAGCACTTATTCTACCCTGTTTTTGATGCCAGACTCTTCTTGGCTCATTCTTATTGCAGTATTTGTGTGGTTGGAAACTAGAAACCTCAGATGCCCTGGGTCATTTATAGATGATCAGAGGTTGGCAATATCACATTTCGAATTATATAGTTATGCTAGACATGCACTTGTAATTTTTTTAACCCTTCCACTACGCTGTATGCTTTTTAAGGGCAAGAACTATATCTCTTCTTCAGTATATACCTGTTGCTTTTACCAAAAGAAAAGTATAACACTGGCTGCTTCAAAGGAAGAAGAGGAGGCTAAGCAAGCAAGGCTCTCAGCCTTGGCCTTGCTTCAGTGAGAATCTCTTTTATATATCAGTAATTTGGGATCAGAATTCTTTTTTGGGGGTGGGGGGAACGTTCCTCTTCTTTAAAAAAGAAGTTTGAAAATGACTGTAGTAGATAGATAACTTCAGTGTCTTGTGACATTATCTAGTGTAGCCTCCTCATTTTACAGGACTGGAAACAGACCAAGATCATACAGCTGTTCAGCGGCAGAGCTAGAATTAAAATCCCTCTGTTCTGACTGCTTGACCAATACTCTTTATAGTATACTGCAGCATATATGTTATCAGAGCCTAGGAATATTCTAAGAATACTATTGATATGTAGTACCTGGTAATGATAGTCATTCAGTAATTCATAATGTTTATTGCATTATGAATGAATGAATCGTAAAATGGTTTGTAGTTAATTACCCCCAAAGCCAGGTTCAAATAAAAACTGTCATTTTTTTATGATTGTGATGAAATGTTGGCATCCTAGGAACTCTGAATTTGGCTTGTTATAGGACTAAGCCAATTATTATGAGTAACAACTTGTTCTTTGTTAATCTTAGGATCACCTGCTGCTACCAGCTACCACCCATAACAAGACTACAAGACCAAAGATGTCAATTGTATTACCAGCAATAAACATAAATGGTAAGTTGAAATTTTGGTTTATGAACGACATGCAATTGCTTTGTTTAACCTAGATTCTCTGGATTAACTAAAAGACACAAAATGTTCAGTTGGTTAGTTATATGTCCATGCATTAATTCTGAAACATTTTCCCACTGTTTTCACAAAATATTATTTTTAAATTCTTGTGCTCTTTTAAAAAGTAAAGGATTTAATTTAAAGTTGCTTTTTAAATTACTATATTTTTAAAAGAAGAAAATCATTCTCTTTTATTTAAAAAAATTGGAAAAGTTAACATCTTTACTGATCTATACACTTGTTGTCTGGGGCCTTTCTGGTAATACATGGTGTATAAGAAGTCCCTGCTGTGTTCTGAGAGTGAATTTGTAAGTTAGGTTGTTGGAACTCAAAGCAGTTTCCTATATCACATAAATGGTGATATGATTCCCAGACCAAACCTAAGAAGCCTATTTATATTTAATCTATAATACTGATGAATTTGATATTGATAGTATTACTATTGCATTTTGTTCTCCCACTAGTTCTGGGTATTAGATAAAAGACAAATAATACCATTAATACTTTGAGCGTATCCAAAGATGTTAAGGCATAGCGTACTTGCTTAGAGTCTAGGAGGAAAAATAAGACGAGCACAGAAATCACTGTATCCCAAAGAGAACGTCCCATAAGGAATAAAGAAACTACTAAAGAAATTTAGTAAAGAAGAGATTACTTCCAGCTGGGTTCTTCATGGAAAAGAGAAATCTCTCACTCCCAATACCAGTTGTGTGTCGTAAATGAGCACAGTGTATATTGTTGGCTGATTACTCCCTCTGACATACCATGTTAGGCTCTAATGAAACTAGGAGAATTAGCTGTCCTTCTCAAGTCCATTTATCTGGTGTAATAGAACTACTGGTAAATTTTCTGTTTAGTAATGGGAACCTTATAGTTTAATGAGTAAGACGAAAATGAAAAGCCCTTTAACCTGCAGTTGAACCAATCCACATTCTGATTGATGATCATGATTAAGCCACCAAATACAATTATAAAACAAAACACTGGGATTCTAGATAAACTCCAATAAAATTTAGTCTTAGAGAAAAAGTATTAGATATTCATTGTGCATATTAAGACCATAGAGGACTATAGAATTTCAGTTAGCTGTATATAGACAGCTTATTAGAAATGCTTAGGAGGCAACGTTATAGACACAAAATAAAACTTTTTTTTTTGTTAAAGCATAAAAGAATTATGACATTTTCATAGTCTTACAAAGACAACAATTTTTTTAAAGAAACAAACTGTAACATTGAGATGAACTTATCTTCCTTCAATAAAGGCATACCTCTGAAGCTTTCATGGAGCAATCATATTACAACTTCAAGTGGAACAATATATTCCAAAGTGTACTATATTACACTCCAAAGAATATACTTAGGGAATATTATTAATCTTATTCCATAGGTACCTAAGTTTCTCTGCTTGAACCGTAATAGATTTAACTTCTGGTCAGCTTATGCTCAGAAAGGCTATTGTCTAAGCTTCAACAAGGCAGAATTCACTTAACTTTGTTATTCTGATCTCAGATTCTTATAAAATAAAACCAGGCATTCTCTTGCATAACACTGAGCTATCCGTTTGTATTAAGCCAAGAACAATAAGATGCTGTTTGATTCTGATTTTCTTGGCCAGGGGACTAATTTTTGAAAATGAGCCTTTTCATGGATTTGAAAAATCCAATAATTAAAGGATCATTTCCTTTTTAATCTGGTTTGGGTTTCTTTGTAAATAAGTTTTGTTTTCCTTTTTAGGATATAGTATACTATTAGAAAATTTAAGATTCAAATTCAGGGAATACTGATTGAGCATATACCATGTGTTCAGTCCTGTGCTGCATCCTCAGCCTCTTTTCTGAACCATCTCTTCACCTTCTCGCTCTAACTGGGGCTACTTCTCAAATTAGAGCTTGATTTTTCTTCCCCACCTCATATACCTCTGAGCCTGCAGATGGGGTGGGTAGTATCTTTGCTCCCCGCTACAACTTCCAAATGACCTCTCCTTTTTTCTTCGGTCTCCCTAACGTCTTTCGAGTTTATAACACTCCTCCTACCCTTCTTTGTTGCTGTCTTGTATCCCACCTTCACTGATGACTCTCTACCACTGCTTTTGTCAGTTCTTTGTAAAACTTCAGCATCCACACAGAGGACTCATCCAGCACTCTGGCCTCTTTAGATCCAGTCATCTTTTATTTCTGCACCACCTCAGCCTCCCATCCACACGGTCATACTCTAGACCGTATCATCATCCGTAATGGCACTCCATTTGAAATAACCTCTTCAGGCATCTCCCTCTGACTCTTACTTACTCTCCTACCCACACTCCAGCTGGGTATCTCTGACCTCACAGATCTCCAGTCCTCTGACGCTACTGCTTTTTCTGTGTCCATTACATCCATCATGGCCATACACCCCTCCTTACCCAGCCTACATTCCATTTCCCATACTATCACCACTCTCTTGCTAACTACCCTCCTGGCTCCTCTTTTCTTAGGTCCCACTTGCCTGTAAAAATCCCACCCTAGTTAAACCCAGCTATCCTCTTTATGCCTGCTCTCAAGCAGCTGAAAATTGCTACAAAATATCATCCAGTCAGGACAAGTAGATTCACTTCAAATTTATGACCGTGAATTCCAAAGGGGCATTCAATACTGCATGTCAGGAATAAAGACGCAGACGTAGAGAATGGACTTGAGGACATGGGGAGGGGGAAGGGTAAGCTGGGACGAAGTGAGAGAGTGGCATGGACATATATACACTACCAAATGTAAAGTAGATAGCTAGTGGGAAGCAGCTGCATAGCACAGGGAGATCAGCTCGAGGGGTGGCATAGGGAGGATGGAAGGGAGATGCAAGAGGGAGGAGATATGGGAACATATGTATGTGTATAACTGATTCACTTTGTTATAAAGCAGAAACTAACACACCATTGTAAAGCAATTATACTCCGATAAAGATGTTAAAAAAAAAAACCTCTCATCATTGCTAGTAAATTCACTTGCCTTCCAACTGAAACAAGAATTCCTCACCTTCTCTTCTCAAATCTCCAACATCCCCTCTCCTCACCCCCTCAGCTGATGAACTCACCCAAATGCTACATTGAGAAAATAGATGTAATTGTATAAGAGCTACTTTATCTTTCTGCTACCAGATGCATCTACACCCACAAACTCTGCCTTCCTTCTTATTGCACTGGGAGAAAAGTATCTTCCATGGAGTTCTAAATCCCAACTTTGCTACTTATTGGATAAGTATAGTTGGGCAAGTTAATTAACTTTTCTGTACTTGGCTTCCTGTAGAAGGAGATATTACTAATACATTCCTCTTAGATTTGTGTGTGAATTAAATGAGCAAAAATGCTTTAAATAGTGCCTAGCTGTTAGGTTAGTCACTGTTACCACCTTTGTCATTGTCATCATCATCACCCTTATCGAAGGTGACTCCTTCCTTTTGGATTGTGCATTCCAGTCCTTCTCACAGTTTCAAACACTTTGCTCCTGCATTTTTAGTCTTTCTATCCTGAATGATCAGTTTCTTCGCTACTGGATCATCCCCATCAACATACAAGATGTCTTAATATTCCTTTTGGTATAGGAAGACTTTCTTAACTCCACGTTCTGTTTCTCTGCTACCCTTCATAGCAAAGCTCTTGAAAGAGTTACCTGCACTCATTGCCTCCATTTGCTTATCTCCCATTCTCTCCTCTGCCCGCTCTTACCTAGCTTTTGCCCCTACTGGAATGCTCTTGCAAAAGGGCCACCAATGACCAATATCTTGCCAAAGCCAAAGGTCATGTCTTCATTCTCATCTTACCTGACCTTGTAACAGTATTTGACATGGTTAACTATTCCCTCTTGTTTTCAGTCCTCCAATTTTTATTTTTAAAAACTTCAAATCTACAGAAAAGTTGAAAGATGAGTACAGTGAGTATATGGAGAACCTTTACCGAGATTTCACCAATTGTTGACATTTTTCTGCATTTGCCTCATTTTTATCTATTTATCTGTTTACACTCTTGTGTTTTTTTCTGAACCATTTGAGAGTTAGTTGCAGACATTTTAACACTTCACCCGTAAATACTTGAATATGCATCTCCTAAAAAAAGGATGCTCTCCTATGTAAGCACAATAAAATGACCACACCAAAGCTTAACACTGATGCAATAGAGTTTGATATAGAATCTGTATTCACATTTCCACATTTGCCCCCAAATATTCTTTATAGCTTTTGGGGGGAGGGATTCAGAATCCAGTCCAAGGTCATACATGGCATCTACTTGTCACACCTCTTTAGTCTCCTTTCATCTAGAACAGCTCTTCTGCCCTTTTTAGAATTGTTTTGCTTGACATATACATTTTTTTAGAAATCAGATTTATTGAGGTATAATGTACACACAATAAAAATCACCAATTTTATGTGTACAGTTTAATGAGTTTTGACAAATGGAAACAGTTGTGAAACCACCACTTCAATCATGATGTCAACATTTTCACTACTTCAAAAAGTTTCTTTGTGCCCCTTCGCAGTCAGTCACCTCAGGTTCATTTTTGACATTCCCTCTTTTGAAACACTTTATTTTTGTAGGCTTTTATGATACCACAGCTTGTCTAGTTTTCCTCCTGTATCTCCTTCTCGGTCAGCTTAGCCAGCTCCTCCTCCTCTATGAGGACAGGAATGTTGTTTCTTATGTTTGCACTTATGACCATAACCTCAGCACCTAGAGCAGTGTCTGGCACAGGAAACAATGCAGGATGTTCATCTCTGTTACTTTATGTAATGCTCAGCTGCCAGCTAAGTATTATCTTCATTTTATAGATGAAGATGTTAAAGCTCATGGAAGTAAGTCATACCATTTATTCAACCACTACATAATGGAGAGCCAGGATCTAAATACGTTGTATTAAATATATTTTGATCAATCACTATATTGTTAATGAAATCAATATTAAAGATGAATGTGCAACTATTAAAAATATTTGGACTCCAGAATTTCAGATAGACTTTTATACCATATTGTCCCTGTGGTATAAAGGTTGAGTGCATTTACTGAGAGCAATATAATTCAATGTAATATAATGTTTTGGATTTGATGGGCACATGTTTGTTGAATGACAGAATAAGCGAGGTAAATGTTATTTGGTCATTACTTTGTGGTCACTTGAAAGACTTTACTATTTTAACTCTTTGATTAAAAACAGTTGGCAAGCACAGTTTAGTCTAATCTTTTCAAATATAAAATAATTAAAATACATACTAGGTTACCTTTCTACCACATTATTTTAAAAATTTGGAATTCACAGTAAAGAGTGAATTGAAATTATTAACCTCCTTTCAACAATTGTTCTACAAAGGAAAACACATGTGAAAAACTGAACTGTAGAACTGTCCAAGATTCAGAGATAGATTCCTTTGACTATTAGGCGATGAATTTGACAAGCTGTAATTTAATTATATCATTTATAATCTGAAGAGTATAAGTTACATGGGCTCAAAAACGTTTGAGCACCTGTTTATTTGAACAAAGTCATTGTGAGGACATCCCTAGTATCAAAGTTTTTCATCCTGAGTAATATGAGGACTTGAGGAAGTTGAATAAAATATATTTTCTGCCATTTCTGAATTCAGAAGTTACATGTAACTTAGAAAGAAAAAATGAGTTGTGGGTTTGATCCCTCTCTCTGACTTAAGTGGAGCCTGCAGAATTTTGGAGAGGGTGTAGAGGACATAAAGTCAGATTTTATTGAGCAACTGGATTTTGTAGTATCCTGGATAGGGATGTTTGGGAAGAGGAATTTGATTTTCCAATTTTAGCAAAGTAAATTAGATTGCCAGGTCAATGGCTGGCCTTAAACTATAATGTATAATGATTCTACTTTGTAGTTTTGAGCTGTGGAAAAAAGTCTATATAAAGAAATAGCTAAAGAGAGTAGGATATGGGTGTGAAATTAATGCCATTTAGAAAATACTAGTCACATCACTCTGTGTTCTCCATATGCCATATTTAATTTTTGTAGTTTTTTACTCTTCATTTTGAATTCTCTTTATTATTTAATTTCCTTTGTCTCATAAGAGAGTTGAAAACAGGTTACTGAAGCTGTAAGAAAGAAAGTCTTTCTTTGAGGAAGTCTTCACACCGAAGATTATTGAAGTAAAATGAAATTCTAGGTATACTTTAAAAAAGCTTTTAAAAAAATGATTGCAGATGGATGGCAGAGCAGTTGGTGATGAATTAACAGCTATTGCTATATTTTTGAAAAGGATTCTGGAAGGTCTCCTTGTACCGTAAGTCAACATTTCCTGCTTTTAAATTATTTCCACTCATAGTAAATCTGCTCATTTCCTTTCTTTCACTCTTTTTTTCTTTTTTGATTCTTTTTTAAAAAATTAATTAATTAATTAACGGTTATGTTGCGTCTTGTTGCTGCGTGCGGGGCTTTCTCTAGTTGCGGCAAGCGGGGGCTACTCTTCATTGAGGTGCGTGGGCTCCTCATTGTCGTGGCTTCTCTTGTTGCGGGGCACGGGCTCTAGGCACACGGGCTCAGTAGTTGTGGCTTGTGGGCTCTAGAGCACAGGCTCAGTAGTGGCGCACGGGCTTAGTTGCTCCGCGGCATGTGGGATCTTCCCGGACCAGGGCTCGAACCTGTGTCCCCCGCATTGGCAGGTGGATTCTTAACCACTGCGCCACCAGGGGTATCCCCACCTTTCTTTCACTCTTGATAAGTAATTCAACAAAATAGAACATAGAAGAAAGAAGAATTTTTTTAATGGTAGCTACTTGGTAGACATCTTTTATCAGGGAATGAACACAGCCATTAGCAGATACGTTTCACAGTCTGACCAGTGCTTTTGTTGATTTGGTTTTACTGTTCTCCTTCCCTGTGTATGCCATGTAGCTAAGTTAATGTTGTAGGTGAGTAATAAAAATAAAACTGCAACTCTACTTCTACCCTATCATTATTAAGGGTCCGAGTAGGTGAAGAAATGACTACAAGGCTAAACTGTAATTATATTTAATCTCAAAATAATTTCCACGTAAAGAAAATCTAGGAGACGTCCCTAACAATGAAACATCTTTTTAGTTGGAGGGGGTATAACAGAAGGGCAGGAAGCAAACCAACCAAATAAATGGATTGGTTTTAATAATGAGACTGTTGATACAACTGCTTTTGATAATCACTTTCATAGAAGTGCTATCCCAAAGAAAGTATATTTGGAAACTGTCCTATTTTAAACTTGTTCTGCTCAAGCAGGCTGGTTGCCCAAGAGAGTTGTGCCTGAAAGTTATGCCCTTTCTTATATATTCATTTCTCCTTAAAGGCCTACAGGCTATTTATTTTTTTAGATATATTTACAATTTTGCATTTTCACTGCAGTTCATTCCATTTCAGTGTTATGTAATTGTATCTAATTGAGTAAATGGAGTCGTCTCTTGAAACCATGTTTCAATTTTTTTTAAATGCATTATCAAATTGTTCTCTCACTTTTGACTCACTATTAAAACCACTAGTAAAATTCCCATACTGAGAATTTCTACTAAGGAAAGGAGAAAAATCACACTATTCACCTGAAAAAAAAGTTTTTTCTCTCAAAATATATACAGAGATCTGTTAATTATGTATTATACAGTAATAACTGACAAGTAAAATGATGAGCATTAAATAACATTTACTATACTATGATAAGCAATACCTTTGTAAAGACCTAACTTTACCTTTTGAACCACAGGTTGAGTTGGCAGTTTTCTAGTGAGAAGACAGTCACCTAAGGTAGACAGAGTATGACTGCAGTTGTCTTTAGAATTTGGGTAAAATTTGGCTCAATTCCTTAGGTCCCTTTTTAGCTCATAGCATCCACTGATGCTAAGTTACCAAGTGGATCTAGACCAACAGTGATGACTTAGATCAGTTCTAAACCATAAACAATATGCTGATAGATTTTATAAAAGAGAGATCAGTTAGGTACTGGGTGGTTATAAATCTCAATGCCTATGGTATAGGATCAACAATTAGAGGAATATGATAGATGGTAAAATCTTGGTGACTAACATAATTTGGTACCTTTTTTCTAGCAGATTTTATGTCTATAAATTTCTAGCAGACTTTATGTCTCATTGGATATAAACTGTGTCACATTCTTATGCCTAGCTTCAAGGGAGGCTCAGAAATGTAATGTTTTAACTAGGCACATTGTGATCTGAAAAATATGTGGACTTCGCTTAGTATGGAAATAATGGATATTGTGGACAAACTAGCATCTGCTGCTTGTTGCAGCACTCCATCATGTGCTGTGTTGGGATTGAGCAAGGTGTCTAGGAGGATACAGTAAAGAGAGGATTCATGTTGAGGAGAGATGAGGAATAAGTGTTTATTACATGGATTACAGTTATATGATTTAGGTCATTAATGAGTTAAGGAAGTGACTTTAAGCTATCGAATTTTAAGAAAACACTATAAAAGCTCTATTAAGAGACTGTTGATCTGGCTGAGGTCTGTAAATAGAAAAAAAAAATAAGAGGGAAGCTGAGCTAGGAAGAAGGGGAGGGTAAATTGAAGCTTCAGAGAAGATGAGCTAGGAGACATTGCAGCAGTCTTGGGGTGAGGTCGTTAAACGCCTGGAATGGAAAGAAAAGAAAATGTCCAAAGAAATGTAAAGGAAAAATCTACAGTGCTTGGCAACTGAAGGAGAGAGAAGTAAAAGCTGATTCCATGATCTTGAAATAGCTGTCCTATTGCTATTTCTTGCCACCCTCATTTCCTCTGGTTGGCTTTATTCCCCTTTTACTTCTTGAAGTCATCAGGGTATCTGTTTTTAACTCCTTCCAAACCATTAGGTTATTCCTACTTAGTATAGCCTCTTCTGAACCCTCTTCTACAAAGTAAATCTGAAAGTAGATTTTTAAAATAGAAGAAAACCATGATTAATGGTATATCTGCCTTTATGTACTTGAAATACTTATCACTTTGTGAAGAATGATGATTATTTTGATGATTTATTGGCAGTTGTACAAGGTAATTTTTTTCCATGAGTAGTTTGTCTTTTTTGTATGTAATTTACTGATCAACCATTTAATCTATTGGAGCTTTCACAAGACTTCAGAGGTTTAAATTAGAGCAGTTTGCACTGCATCTTCTAGGATATTAGGACTTCCTTGACCCAAAGGAGCTTATTGCCAAGCCCACTGTACCTAACTGACTTTTGGAGTCCCGTTAGCTTCAGTGAGATCACTTTCACTCTTTCTCCCTTGTGACAAAAATCTGTTTCTACTCAAACAGATGGTTTAGCTTTCAACTAATAAAAACTACAGATCAGCATCTATTTAGCCAAAAAAATTGGTTTGAACTTCCTACTGACTGTCCAGAATCTGAAATATTTCTTATTTACACATATTGAACTCAGAATGGATTTATCTTTGTACTGGAAAATTAAGAACCTTGTAAGTGTGTCAGAAGATTGAGTCATTTCACATAATCTCAAGTTTCTGTTTTTTCAGAAGACCTGCTTAACAAGCACAGGTTCAACTCCTCTGTGTGTTCTCTTTTGCAATGATACCAATTGGAAACACTAGGTATCATAACTTTCTATGGAGTGTTGCACTGTTCTTTTAGCATTTGCATGGTAAATTCATTGATATTTAAGACATAAGCTGAGGACAGGGTGATAGGCCAGCATCATCTCAGGGATATACATGTCAAAGACATTGTAATTTTTGTTCACACTGGGAAATACTCCTCCTTTGGGGCTTTTGCAAATAAAGGTTAGCGAGTCTGAAGAGATCTGTATTTCATTTTTCTGAATCCAGATGTTGAAATTGAAAATACGGATACAGATATTAGAGTTAATTAGAGAGAACTTTTGCTTTGGGGATCTTGAGTATGTCAGGCAAGAGTAGCCTTTGAACTCAACCAAATATCCATAGAGATATTTTCCTCCAGATTTATTACAGATTTTATAGAAACAAATGCATGCCTTAAACATAAGATTTAGATTAAATAATGAGACAGATGAACTATAAAATAGTTCGTTGCTAGGAGCAGAGTTGTTAGGAAGGCCATATAGATAGACTCTTTGAGGATATCTAAAGCCCATCTCTTTGTTCTCATTCTACTTACTATGTAGGACAGAACCTTGTGGGAAATGTGATCTACTTGGCTTCACTACAGTATAGATTAGCACAAAGAAAGACACATTAATATTCATGTATTCAAGCCATAAAATATCAGGGTTTAAAAGGCTTTAGTACAAAGTCATACATGCTAACTCCCTTCCAGTGTTTGGATTCCCTTTTGCAGCGCTTTGCTCAGTGGCCAACAAGTTTAGAAGCAGTCACCTCCTGGGATGAAGACTACCTGCTTTAAATAGCCCTGGCAGTTTGCGCATTGTTTCTTTTCTGTCTCTTCCTTACTCTAGCCATAAATCTACAGGATTAAATATAAAATATTTCTTCTACATGACAGACCTTTAGCTATTTATATACTGTGTACCCTCTGAGTCTTCACATACCAAGGCCTTCCAGTTTTCAGAAGCTATTCTTCTTGTGACCTGGGTTCAAGGTGCTCAGTTCTGGTCATTCTCCTCTGAATGGGCTCTGCTTTTCCCACCTCTTTTAAAGAGACTGTGAATGCTGAGCATAATTCCAGATTCTATACAGACGGTCCCCCATTTACAAATGTGCGACTTCACGACTTTTTGACTTCAAGATGGTACAAAAGTGATACGCATTCAGTAGAAACCATACTTCAGATTTTGAATTTTGATTTTTTCCCCCAGGCTAGTGATATTGGTGATGTAATACTCTTGTGATGCTGGGCAGCAGCAGCTCCCAGCCAACCACGTGATCATGAGGGTAAACAACTGACACACTTACAGCCATTCTGTACCCATACAGCCATTCTGTTTTTCACTTTCAGTACAGTAGTCAATAAATTACATGAGATATTCAACACTTTATTATAAAATAGGCTGTGTGTCAGATGATTTTGCCCAACTGTAGGCTAATGTAAGTGTTGTAAGCACATTTAAGGTAAACTAGGCTAAACTATGATGTTTAGTAGATTAAGTGTATTAAATACAGTTTTGACTTATATTTTCAATTTACCGTGGGTTTATCGGAATGCAGCTCCATTGTAAGTTGAGTAAGATCTGTATAGTATATTTCTATTCGTGAAACCAGTGTTTTTTTCCGGTTACATCAGGCATTGTGCTTTCTGACAAATATAGTTCATGACTCTTTTCACATATATTATTACCAAGTCATGTCTCCATTTTGCTTGCTGATTTTGATTTTTGGACTAAAGTTTAGGACTGTGTTTTTATCCTGATTTAACATCTTTTGGATAGAGTTTTTTCTTAAATCCCCTACTCAGCAGACATTTAGGAAATGCTCTCCTAAAACCATAGAATAAGTTTGGGGCCCCTCCCCCACCTTATCTGCTCAGAATACTCTGAACTCCCTTATTTTTGTAACATTCATATCATTTGTGATCAGTTGTTCATTGTCTAACTTCCCTGCTAAATTGTACTCTCCCTTAAGGTTAGGGACCTTGTTTGTTTTAATATTTTTTGTTATTCCTAACGCCTTACAAGAATAAGTGCCTAACACATAGTAGGTGCTCACATTTTTTTTTTTTTTTTGTCAAATTGAATTAAATATATAAAGCATCTGTACAAGCCAGGCACTTGTATAGAGTATCTGAGAAAAAAATATAATTTATTAAATAAATACACACACACAGAGTGATACTTGCTGAGTCTTGAAGGATAAGTAGGATTGGCCAAGCGTAGGCAGAGGGAAGAGTATAATAGTGATATCAGAAAAAGAAAAATACTTAGCCAACTTGGGGGATTGAAGTAGGATTAAAGAACACAGGAACTGAGGTGTAGAAGAAGCTAGAGAGGACGGCAGAAGCCAGTTTGTGAAGGCCTTGCATGACATGGTATGGAGTTTTGAATATCCTAACAATAATAGGGAGCTACTAAAATTTTTTGAGCAGTGGAGAGGCACAAATAGACTCATGTTTCAAATATTTCCCTTAGAGCCGTGGAAAGGATGAATTAGAGGGGCTGATGCTTTTACAGGGACAACAGTTAGAAAATTATAATCATCTAGGTAAGAAGTAAGTGATGAGTACTTCATATAAAAGAAGGATGCCAGATAGATAGATAGATAGGTAGAACCTGCAAACCTAGCAGTCTGAAAAAACAAACGTTGATTATCTCATACAGTTTCTGAAGGTCAGGAATCTGGGAGCAGGGTGGTTCTGGCTCCAGGTCTCTCCTGAGGCTGCAGTCAAGCTGCTGGTGGAGATGAAGACTTGCCTGGGGCTGAAGGATCTGCTTCCAAGCTCACTCACTGTTGGTAGGAGGCTGCAGCTTCTCACTATGTGGGCCTCTCCCTGGGGCTTCCCTCCAAGTAAGTTATGCATGAGAGTGAGAAAGTGAGCAAGTGAGAGAGCTCCCAAGAGAACAGTCAGTCTTTTAAACTTAAGCATGGAAGTGACATGCCATCAGTTCTGCTGCGTGCTGCTAGTTACATAGACTGACCCTGGTTCATTGTAGCAGGGAACTACGAAAGGGTGTGAATACCAGGAAGTGGGGATCATTGAGGAACATATTGAGGCTGCTTACCACACTGGCGTATGACAGTGTATAAAGAGTAAGTCTAGAACTCAGGAGTATTTTGATGGTTTACGGAGATAAGAGGACAAAATATTTCATATAGAAACTATCCTATTTAGTCTTTCCTCCCAGCTTCCTACTACCTAGAGCAGGTAAAGGAAGCATTTGCTTGCCTGAAATGTAAGATAGGACCCCATTGTAAATGTTAAATAATGGTTACTTTGCAATAATTGCTTAGTTTTATACTATAAGATATAATAATCTTGTTCCATATTTGTTTTATAGTGTCATATAATTGCAGTTCAGATTTACAGATATTCAGTGCATAGCACTATGCTAAGTAATGTACAAATTTCAGAAGAACTCTAAGATGTGATTTATGCCTTCAGAGAACTAATAATCTTTCTGGGAAGCAGGACATATGTAGATCATAGAGAATCTCAGAACTGAAAGAAAACTTAGTGACAGTTTAGCACAACAGCTTCATGATACAGGTAGGAAAACAGGTTGAAGGAGGCAAATGGCTGATCCAACCCAGCTACTAATGGAGCTGTAACCAGAGCCCAGATCTTCAGATTCCCCGACACAGCACTTTAGTTAAATGTGAAAGGTAATTTATTTATACCACCGAGGGCATTCTTTGAGAACATAAACCATTTTTATATTTGAAGCAAAATGACTTAGTATTTGACATGGAAGAGATGAGACATAAATATCTTAGAAAACATTTTTATGTTTTCTCAAAAGACCAATTCACTTTGTCACTGATTACTATATGACTTTGAGCTAAATTATAATACATTAGTAAACCTAGAGAAAATAATTAGCAGTGTCACATACCTTACCGTTTATTGAAGCAGGGACCACCCCAATTGACAGTGAGATATTTATGTAAATTTTCCCATATTAAAATGATAATATCCAGGGTTAAATAAATAAAGTAAGAATTATGGTATAAATCATGAGTAAAAATAGTATGTAAATATGAGCTAAACTTTTAGAATAATGAGAGGGTAAAAATAAATAAAATTAAGCATTTATAACATTTATTCAGCATATATCACAGCTTAAAATATTTTGGAATTTTTTTCCCAAACAAAATGCTTTTTGACATAGATTTGCCTGTGCTGCTAAATAGTTTAAATTGCAAATTCAGGTTTAGTTCCTCCCTTTTTTTGAGTACCCATCATGTATATTAAGCATATTTGTAGGTTCTTTACCATATATAGTTGCATCTGGTCCTCACACAGTCTCCATGGTATAATTTTATCCCTATTTTACAGCTGAAATGGCTGAGAAATTAAGAGAATCATAACTGAACTTTCTGAATAGTCCTTGCAGTATATTTCCTTTAGCCCAAGCACTGGCTCCTACTTCGACTAAGTGAAAACAGTAGAACTAAATGCCAGTTTATGTTACCATAATTTCAGAGTAACAGCTACTGTGTTTATGCTCCAGTCATCTATAAATATTTAGTATTAAGCACATAATTTTGTATGATGGCCACCAAAAAGATGAAGTATTTATGTTCATAATAAGATAGACATGCTCACAAACTAGTTCCCCCGAATTTCCATGATAAGCCAGAAAGACTTTTTCACCAATATATTGAAATGTGAGGAAACAAATTGAGAAACTGTAAGTTCCAGCTTTCTTGGCATCATACATTTACCTAATTAAAGCACTTTTTAAATAAATTCATTCCATCCACATTTAGCAAACACTGATTTCAAAGTTTGCTTGTTTTTTCCATGGTGTTTAAACATACAAAAGCCTTGTTTTACATTTTCTAGTAAGTAAGTGTTAGTCATTTCCCTAACCTAGTCTGTCCCAGACCAACAGATCAGTTCTACATTCAAAATAAAACATGTCATTTAATAGTAAAAATAAACAGTCTGTCTGCTCACTAATGAATTTACTGTCTACATTTCTATAGATGTAGCCATGTATCTTCCCAGGAAAACAGGCTTATACTCAGATTAAGATAGTTAGAAAGTTCCATTAGAAGAGCTAGGCTATGAACATAAAAAAATCTCCTGCCCCCTACTCTGAGTTTGGTTAATTGGGCTGTTCTCACACATTTTAGCAAATGTACTATCCTGTTGGTGCTTTCTTTTCCCTTTTATCCCAGGGAGCCTCATTCAGCATGCAGTTAATCAATTAAGTACTACCTTTGTAAATAGCCAGTTCAATTCCACATTTATTAAGGCTAGACATTATCTTATGAGCTGAGAAATACTATTTAATATAAAAACTACACATAGGGACTTCCCTGGTGGTCCAGCGGTTAACACTCTGCACTCCCAATGCAGGGGGCCCGGATTCGATCCCTGGTCAGGGAAATAAATCCCACATGCTGCAACTAAAGATCGCACACACCCGGCACAGCCAAATAAATAAATAAATATTTTTAAAAACCCCAAAAAACTACATACAGTGCCTGCCCCAGATAAACTCACAATAGAGTGTTTTTTTCCTTTCTTTTTTTCTTTTCTTTGTTTTTTGTTTGTTTGTTTTTTACTTTTAGTCATCATTTTTCTTAGTTTCAAGTAACAGAAATTAACTCTGGGTAACTTAAGCAGAATTTCTAGGAGAACCAGGGAATCAGACTTGGAGGTCCCTTAAACAAAAACAAAGCCCCAAATTACACCACAGAGCTGGTCATAGAGCATAGCTTGCACCATTGAGATCACTGATTTCCTAACTCTGCTTCGAGAACCAGTGCCACAGCTGACTCTTGATGCTACTAGATACTACTGCTTCCAGGGCCACCACCCTCTCCAGAAGAGTCTTCATAGCCACAGCTTCTTTGCAGTCTGGAGCTGGTGCATCTTGTAGGCAATGTCTAGGTCACATGCCCACACCCTAGTTACAAGGAAGTCTGAGAAATAAAGTATCTGGTACCGTATTGAAAAGAACCTATGATTCTCCTTTCCTGTGGCTTTCTCCTTTAGTTCTCACACAGAACACTAACAACACTCCTGGTCACCAAATGTATGGGATTTTCCCCAACACCAGGTTAATTCTCCACAACACCAGCTGGGTGTCCTACAATTTAACTCAATACTGACACTGTCTACTTGGAAATAGTGTCACATCCCACAGGTTAAGGGATTGGTACCACAAGGCTGCTCCCACCCCAGTTCAGATGCCAATTGCAAGTAGTAGGCCCCCCAGGTTACCCACAACTTCTGTCCAACTGGGCTACAAATTAGAGGTTCCCACGACCCCCTTCTCGGGTTCAATTAACTTGCTAGGATGGCTCACAGAACTCAGAGAAACACTTACGTTTACCAGTTTGTTAAAGGATATGATAAAGGACACAAATGAACAGCCAAATGAAGAGATCCATAGGGCGAGGTCTAGGAGGGTCCCGAGCACAGGAGCTTCTGTCTGCAAGGAATTGGGATACATCACCCTCCCATTTCATGGATGTGTTCACCAGCCTGGAAGCTTTCCAGACCCCATACTATTGGGATTTTTATGGAGGTTTCATGCATAACATAGGCATGATGATCGATCATTAACTCCATTTTCAGCCCTTTTCCCTTCTCAAGAGAATGGGGGGCAGGGCTGAAAATTCCAAACTTCTCACCATGGCTTGGTCTTTCCGGTGACCATCCCTAATCCAGGAGCCATCCAGGAGCTAATCCAGAGTGGCCTCATTAGGACAAAAGACACTCCTGTCACCTAGTAAAAGGTTTCAGGAGTCTTGTATCAGGAACCAAGGTCAAAGACCAAATATTAGAACAAAAGATGCTCTAGTGCTTTTATCACTTAAGAAATTCCAAGCGTTTCAGGAGCTCTGTGCCAGGAACCGGGGGCAGAGACCAACATATATTTTCTATTATCTCACAGGAACTTAAACTTATATAGTGGGAGGTAAGCTCTGCCTCATAAGATAGGAGATTCTCTAAACCTACGATGATAGTTAGATGCTAAATGAGCAAAAACTTCTATCAGCTATGTTTTGGATAATCAGAGAAGGTTAAACACAGGAGGTGTGAAGAAGGAAACAATAACCAAAGGAGAAATATAGTGAGTTTGACCTTACTTCATATCATTAAACTAAAAAAAACCCAAAAAACTGTTTTCCTAAACCATTTGATAAAACTCATTAAATGGAACTCTAGGTGATAACTGATATTCTCAGAAGTTAATAAGGTCCTAACGAATGTAACTCCACTTGAGGTCCATTATCTCTGTGCAGATGCAGGAGCTATCATCTCTTTGGAAAGGGTTAGTCTCAGCATAATGCCCAGGAAAACAACCCGCACTTAGAGCCAAAACTCTTAGTTCTCATCCTGCTCAGCCCTTAACCAGATGTTCAATTTAATGCCCTCATCTATAACATGAGAAGGTTGAGGTAGGTGATCTTTAAAGTTCTATAACTTCTACATAATAGGCTAGTGACAACTAATGTCTTTGCTTAAATGGATTGTGTGTCTTAGAAGGTAAATAAATCATGAGCTTATTTTTTGATGATGGTAAATTTCCATGACCTCACATAATTAAATCTTCAACTCCCATTTAGTTTTAATTTATTTATTTATTTTAAGACAATGCTATTTTCCCACACAGCACAGCTTAGGCATTCAAGTTGCAGCAGGGGAAGTACTCATTGAAGTTGTCATCATTATTTTTGGCTTCTATTTTTATGAGAGCCTCTTTAGTTTCCTAGTTCCAGTAATCTATTTCTCAAATAGATTTTAAGCCATAGCATACCTGGTTTAACATTTGTGGATTAAGTTGCATTTATGATAATGAATTAGAATGTTATCATGTTCTTTCAAAAATAGTCTTGTCTCAACGTGAAATACAAGATTTTTCACGTTTATTATAAAATGGCTTCTTCACATTTATTATAAATAAGGTGGAGGATTTTGTAGACATTCTGTATCCACTGGTCAGCTATTTTTCTTTTTTAATTCAATTGATTCAGTGATAGAGTTGGTAGCAAATTGTGCGTTTAAAATAAATAAAGTGAATCAGCTGAGTAAATGCCATATTGTTTTCCACCAAAAACCGTACCTTTTATGTTCCCACCAGTTGTATACAAGGGTTCCATTTTCTCCACATTCTTGACAGCACTTATTGTTGTCTCTTTTGATTATAGCCATCCTAGTGGGTGTGAAATGGTATGTTAATTGCGGTTTTGATTTGCATTTTACCAGTGGCTAATAACGTTGATCATCTTTTCATGTGTTTATTGGCCATTTGTATATCTTCTTCAGAGAACTGTCTAATCAGATCATTTGCCCATTTTAAAGTTGATTATTTGTCTCTTTATTATTGGGTTGTAAGAGTTCTTTATATATTCTAGATAGAAGTCTCAGTCCCTTATCAGATATATGATTTGCAAGGATTTTCACTCATTCTACGGGTTTGTCTTTTCACTTTCTTGAACAAGGCTTATTCTTAACTCTAGTTAAACTTTAGTTTCCTGAACTTTCTGCTAAATTTTTTAAATGTCTCAAGCAGAGTAACCTGAAACTCTGTGAAAGTAGAACTAGATTCTAATTTAAGACTGTAATAGAAAATAGTAATTGTTATGGGAACCAAAATTTTTTGTTTGTTTACCGTGTACCAAGCATTGTGCTGAATGCTTTACAACTCTAAAATGTAGGTTTTCTTATTATTCCTGTTACATGGATGAAGAAACAGGCATGAAGAAGTTGAACTGCACAAAATCAGTAAGCACTGATGCCAGTGCTTTAAAGCTGGAATGCCAGTGCAGGTTATTGTGTCTTTATATTCCACTGTCATGCTTTTAAAAACAATATTATTTTGCAACTTCATTTTTCATCCGATATCAATCCCTAGATTTTTCTCAGTTATGTTGGAACCCAGTCATTCACTTCTGCTCTTAGATTTCTGCCTCTTTGAAACTGGAATTTCTTAGTTTCTGAGCAAACTTTTTCATTAATATAACCTTTGGATTCTTTTGGCTGTTCCCTGCAAATTAGCCCTTTTAAACTGATTCGAATATTAGTCAAAGTTTAAAAAATATTATAAAGGTAAACTTGCTGTTACAAAGCAATTAAATGTGTATTTCAGACATTCTAAATGTCTTTTGGATTAGCCACTGTTAAAAAATTTAACTGATCTACATCTCCATTAAAATGTGTAAGTAGCTCAATGTATTAGTTATGTATGGTTGTGTAACAGATTATCCCCAAACTTAGTGGCTTAAAACATTTATTATTTCACACTTTCTGTGGGTCTGGAATATAGGGAAAGCTTAGTTGGGTGCCTCTAGTCTAACGTCTCTCATGAGGTTGCAGTCAAGCTGGGGCTGGGCTGCAGTCTCATTCTTAAGGCTCAGCTTAGGGAGGATCCATGTCCACGTTCACTCACATGGTTGTTGGTAGGATTCACTTCCTTGTGAGCTGTTGGATTGAGAGCTTCATTTCTTACTGTCTGTTGGCCAGACGCCTCCCGCAGTTACTTGCTACATGAGCCTCTCTACGGAACAGCTCATAACACAGCATCTGACTTCTCTCAGAATGAGCAACTAAGAGAATGCTCAAGGTGGAAGCCACAGTCTCTTTGTAACCTAATCTCAGAGTTGATACCCCATCACTTTTACCATATTCTACTTATTAGAAGGAAATCATTAAATACAGTCCACACTCAATAGGAAGGAGTACCAGGGGTGTGAATACCAGGATGTGGGGCTCACTGGAGGTGATCTTAGAGGCTACCTGTCACACTCAGTGAATCTGTTGTCCAATCGTGGAGTACCCCAAAGTCATGGTGTTCTTAGGTAGAACATTGACATATGTGATTCTGTCATGCAAACGAGTGATTATTTTCAGAAAATATATATTATCAGCCGGTCTCTCCATCCTAAAATATGTGTATATATGTATGATGTTTTAAAGCATCTTAAATGTGCATATCCACTAGTAATCCACTTTATCAAGAGATGACATTGAAGTTCTGAGACACAAGTAGAAAAGAAATTTTTATGTGTAACTTCATTTTTTCCCTTGACTTAGAAAGATTGACATTATTCAGTTTCAGTAATGGAAAACTTTGGCCAATGTAAAGATGATTTTAATTTAAACATGTTCAACATGCAAAAGAAGATTTTTCTTTCTCTTAAATCGTGTATAAACTTCACTTCTAATTTAACAAAATAAGTAGGTCTGCATGGACTTTAAGCATTCATTTGTTCAACAGGCAGGGAGGGCTTATTGAGTTACTCTCATAACTCACTGAGTTACACCTGTAATAGAGTCCATGCTCCTAACTTGGGCCTCCATAGCTCAACTGATCTCTGTCCGTCTCTCCAACTTCATTTCCTCTATCACCACCACCCCTGTTCTTGTTCATTCTGCTCCATCACACAGTCCTTGCTCATCTTCAGCCTGACTGCTTGTTCATGCCTCAGGCCTTTCCATCTTCCTGGAGACCTCTTACCTCACATCATCACTTGGCTCATTCCTTCTCCTCATTTACTTCTCTGTTCCAGCATCATTACCATAAAGAGGCATTCGTTCACCACCCTTCACAATATCATAAGGACCATCAAAGGCCAGGGACATGATAAAAGTGATACTGGAGAAAGATTGATCTCCTGACAGTGTACAAGATGACTTGTATGTACACAGAGGCTGGATTAGACATGGATGAGCAGAGGCTACAGTTAGGAACTTTCACACTCATTCAGGTGTGAATTGTTAATGATCTGACCTGAAAGAAAGGTTAGGATGATGTACTCGTAAGCAGAACACAAGACACTACAGAAGATGGCACATAATCTGCCAAAACCACATTATTTTTCCTTGACCATTTAATTGACCTCACTTTTAAAGGATCCTGTTCAACTTTTTGCATAAATTTTGCCCATTTTTTTGCCTTTGCCTTGGAGACTTGTTCATGAGGAATGCTTCCCTCATGAACACAAGTGTCATGTTGATGAAGGATACTGGGATCTCCATTCCATGTTTACTCCAGGATCATATCTATGTAGCACAGGGGAAATACCTCTCTATGAACGTAAATGGAAGACACCTGCTATTAGCCTTTTGGTTTACCTATTATAAGGAATGAGCAGGGTGAGTCTTCCCTGAGCTGGCAATCCAGTTATCTTTGTATGTTCAGTGAGATTACAAACCACTCTTCCTGTGTCTACACTGGAGAAGTCTCATGGATTTTTCAGAGTTCATGTCAAGTATTCAGTGCTACTGCAGTGATTTTGGCTAGCTCCCCTTCCTGTCTCTATAGGCTACCAAAAGCCTAGGTATTCTTTTAGACAATTTTTGTTGTGCTAATTTTGGTTTCATGTTTTCTGGAATATATGTGAGGTTTATATATATATATATATATATATATATATATATATATATATTTTTTTTTTTTTTTTTTTTTTTTTTT
>NW_006786207.1:411845-452027 GCF_000442215.2 Lipotes vexillifer
TTGTCTTACCCATCTGTGCTGAGGATGTTTTGGAGATCACAGAGATATTGTGGGTGAGTAGGTCAACCTGAAGAATCTTCCAGTCCTCTAAACTGATGAATTTGACAGTCTTATATTTAATTCAGTTGCTCCTATCATGAAAATAAATGTCAAAGAATAGAAAGTTAGTGAATGTAGTTTTTAAAAAAGGCAGTTAGTGAAAACTTGATTGAGGCCAGCTTTTGTGCTAGGATTTCCCTGGCAGGTTCACAGTCATCTGTGTGATTACCTGTGAGAATATGATGTCAATTATTTTCATCATGTAGGGAAGTAAAGGTTTCTTTTTTAATACAGGCCACTATATTAGATGCTAGTGTGAAAACAATACGATGGTAGACGAGTCACCTGAAAACTATGTGAAACAATATATAGAGTGACAGTTGGAAACTAAGCACAGATTGAGCCAGTGGGTAAGTGCTAGTGGCTAATTACTCACTAGCTAGTGTGGAGATAACACATGTTGCTCTATGAAGAAAAATTTTAATCAGGACACAGTAGTTGAAGCCACACACATGTCCTTTTAATGCCCCCGTACAAAGCAAAAGCTCCATCCATGCAAGTATGTCTGTTTCACGTGAGGACTCCTTGGAATCTGAGCCCACCCTGGTGAGCCACCCAGTAGTGAGACCACCTTTGGCCTGGGTAAAGCTACACAAATGGCCTGTGAAAACCAGATCTTCCCTCTGGTTTGTAATGTCAGTAGATTGTTGCTGCCTTCCTTCATACTCCTTTAACAGAGCCACTTCACAACCCAAAACCTGATAAAGAAAAGTTTGATAAAAATAAGAGGCGCCAGAGAAGCAGCAGGCAGTTCTTTATCAGGAGTAAAACCCACTGAGGAAGGAGGGGCTCAGCTAGAGGAAGGAGTGAGTTCTTCAAAGTTCTGTTGCTCCTGAGACTCCTTTGGTTCCTAGTGGTATTGGCAGAGCTTTTGCTGGATGCACCACATACTTCCTCAAAGGCCTTTTAAGGAAAATATATGGCCAACACCCTCTATGTAATGGCCCATAACTCTCAGGAGTGTGAATTTTTTTTTTTTCTTCTTGCCTCCTGTCCCCCCTCTCCCGTTGTTTACTCCCCCAGTCTTTGAGAAAATCCATGAAAAGAGCCATTAAATGGAAACTCCCACCTTTCACCCCCAAATCTGGTATCTTCTCTTTCTTCTCTCCTGTTACGAGAGAGGACATGTCCCTTCTTAGGCTCAGTGTCCCCTACCCTCTGTCTACTCCCCCCCATTCTTTATCCTGCTCCAGTATGGCCTCTGCCTTGTCACCCACTGAAACTGCTGTCAAGATCACCAGTGACCTCCATGTTGCCAAATCCAACATTACTTGACCCAAACTTTGATGTCAATATGAATCATTCAGGGATCTTGATAAAATGCAGATTGTGACTCAGAGGGTCTGGGGTGGGGCCTTAGATTCTGTGTTTCTTCAAGCTCTCAGGTGATGCCAGAGTTACTGGTCTGAGGCCCACACTTTGAGTAGCGAGATCATACAAACACTTTCCTAAAACACTCTTCTCTCTTTTCCAGAACCCTGCACTCTCTTGGTTTTCCTCCTACCTCGTGTACTGTTCCTTCTCAGCCTGCTTTGCTGGCAGCCTTTCCTCATCCACCCGGCTCTAAAGGTCGGCATGCCCCTGGGTCCTCTCCTCTCCCCTCCCCTCCCCTCCCCTTCTCTGTCTGTCTGTCTCTGTCTCTCTCTCTGTCTTTCTCTCTCTATTTTGGTCCTAGGTCAGTGCTTCTCAACTTGGGCTGCATATTAGGATCACCTGGGGAACTTTTAAAACCCCTTGATGTTCAGAAGTCACCCCAGACCAATTAAAACCAAATTTCTGGGGGTGAAGGCTGGGTATCAGTATTTTTTAAAATTGAAATCCCAAGGTGATTCCAATGCACTGCCAAATTGAGAATCACTACCCGAAGTGATCTCTTCCAGGTTCATGGCTTTAAAGCCCTCTGTTCAAGCCGTCCCATAGAACGTTCTGTGATGCCATAAATGTTCTATATATCTGCACTGTCCAATACAGAAGCCTCTAGCCACGTGTGGCTATTGAGCACTTGAAATGAGCGACTAGTTATTAGTGCGGCAGAAGAACTGAAATTTTAACTTTATTTAATTCTAATTAATATAAATTTAAATAGCCACATGTGGCTAGTGGCTACCGTATTGAACACCAAGGATCCCAGATCAATATTCCAGCCCACGTCTCTGAGCTACAGAGGTCAATCTATTGCTCCACAATTTCAAAAGCCAGAAACCTCACCCCTGTGTCTAATCTATCAGTAAATAGGGTCCATTTTATTTTCAAAGGACCTCCCAGTCCCCACTACCTGTCCAGTCCTCTGCTACCTCACCTGTGGAGATCCTGCCCATCCTCCCAGGAGTGTGAATTTTTTTAATAGGAGTTATGATTTAGTGTTTTCTTCTAAGCTCCCTTCTAATTGTTTTTCCTCTGGTTCTTAAGCTCGATGATTATTTTTTCCCTGTATTTTTCATATGCTTGTGGAAGGAACAAATATGTTTCCATGGCACTTAGCATGTTATAAATGCTTTCTTTTCCAGGGAGTAAGCACATTCTACCACTGACAGAATTAAAACTATGTTCCTATGTTTCCCTGGGGGCAGGGCAAGAGTCATGACTAGTTTTCACATTCTCGGCTTTGTTCCTGGGGCATCATCACTCACTGTGATAACCACTCCCAGGAAGTTTCCTCCCAGAAATAACAATACTTCTTTCTACCCTCCTTCCAATTGACCTTCCATTATAGCTAGAGAGAATCTGACTTTATAGAGAAATCTGATATGTACTGCACACAATTATAAAGAAAGATGCAGATGGGTTTCAGTAATTGGTATGAAGTTACCACAAAGCTCTTTAGATTAACAGGTACTTATAAACTAGGCAGGATAGTTTTTTTACTCCATGTTAGTTTTAGCATACACTCTTGAAAAATACTGTGCACACTTGAAAAATATCTAGAGAGACATGCATATAAGCATGGGCTTTTTTTTTTTTTTTTTTTTTGGCTGTGTTGTGTCTTTGTTGCAGGCTTTTCTCTGGATGCGGCGAGCAGGGGCTACTCTTTGTTGTGGTGCACAGGCTTCTCATTGTGGTGGCGTCTCTTGTTGCAGAGCACGGGCTCTAGCCACGCGGGCTTCAGTAGTCGTGGCACACGGGCTCAGTAGTTGTGGCTCGCAGGCTCTAGAGTGCAGGCTCAGTAGTTGTGGCACACAAGCTTAGTTGCTCCGTGGCATGTGGGATCTTCCCGGACCAGGGCTCGAACCCGTGTCTCCTGCATTGGCGGGCGGATTCTTAACCACTGCGCCACCAGGGAAAGCCCAAGCATGGGCTTTTGAAATAGATGGACATAGGTGTGAATCCCAGCTCTTCCTTAACTCTATGATTTTTTCACTTTGCTCTGAGTTGAAATTTTTTCATATGAGGTTGTAGTAAAGAATGATTTAATATATTGCGTAAATTGCCTAATAATATATCCAGCATATGAAAGCATTTATAATAGATTCTCAGTAATGGTGACAATGCTCAAATATTTCTAATAAAAGGGCATTGATTATATCTAGAGACAGTTCATTCTGTTTTCAGACAGCTATAAATGTCAGAAATTACTTTCTATATGGCTCCAGAATCTGTACTTTTTAATTATTCGTTCTAATTCAGTATTCTTAGACCTCAGAGAAGAAATCTAACCCCTTTCCCACATGGTCAGCTTTGAGATCTTTGAAAATGGCTGCTTTGTACCCCTGCATCTTCTCCCCCTCAGTTCATAGGAATCCTGTTCCTTCATCTACTCTTTCACAGCCTGGGTTCAAACCAACCCAGAATGGAGCACAACATTGTAAGTGTGCTCTGATCAACAGGGAGAGAATAGAACTCTCAATTTTGGGCTGTGTTCTCAACAAAACCTTAGTTGGCATGAGTTGGTGGGGGGGGGCAGTTATGTTTCACCTTTGATTTATCAAACTTATATACTTGATTAAGACCTCCAGATCTTTTTTCAAACATGTCTCTAGTCACTCTGTATCACTCATCATGTATTTGTACAGAATTTTACATTTTGACTTAATAATTTCATCTTGTTAGAGTTTGCTCATGTTTTCCCTAGCCTATCAAGCTGTTTTGGGGTCCTGATTATGACAGTGAGTGACTTGGCTATGCACTTCCTCAATATGTATGTAGTGTCTACACTTGAATGATATACCTCTAACCTCAACCTAACCCCTAAACTCCAGATTCATGTATCCAACTTCCTATTTAATATGTCCACTTAGATGACTCCTAGGCAGCTCACACTTAACCAGGCTTCCTCATTTCCACCCCCAACCTTCCCCTCCCATAGTCTTCCCATCTCAGTTAACAGCCTATCCCATCCTTCAGTTCGCACAGCCAAAAACCTTGGAGTCATCCTCAGCTCCTTTCTTTGTCTTCCAATGCTCCACATCTAATCCCTCAACTAATTCTGCCAGCTTGACTTAAGAGCATATCCTGAATTGTACCTCTCCTACATTTCACCTCCTTGCCCTGCTTCTTTGGACCAGACCTCATCATGTCATACCTGGATCCTTCAACAGAGTCCTACTATTTTCTGCTTTTACCCTTGCCCTCTTTAGCCTCTGCCCAATACTACAGCTGGAGTAATCCTCCTCTGTTCAGAACAATCACTTTCCATTTCACTCAGAATAAAAGCTGGAGCCCTGACAACTGCCTGCACAGCCCTACATGATTCTGACCCACCCCCCCCCCCCCCCCCCACCCCCCCAGCTCCCCGGGGGCCGCCCCCCCCCCCCCCCCCCCGCCCACAGACACACACAAACATGCTGCATTTCTGATCTCATTTTCTACTCTTCTACCCATTTTCTCCTCTCCATGCACAGTGTCCTCCTCGTTGTTCCCAGAACATGCCAAGTGTACTCCCACATCAGGGCCTTTGTATTTACTGTTCCTTCTGCCCAGAGTGCACTTTCCTCGTCTCTTTTATTGTCTGGGAATCTTCCCTGTGAAATTTCCAGCTGTCATTTCTTTGTTTAACATACTATATGAGACTCTACGTACTAACAGAAGTTATGACTAATGGCAGTTGTAGATTTGGCTTCTGGACTCACATAAATGAATATGTTGGAATTACATCTAAAGAAGTAACTGCCTCTATATAGTATTTTTTGTGAACAGTTAGATTCCTCCCCCATCTCCTTTTCTACCAAATGTTAATGATTCTCACAGTACTTGAGATTTCCCTGTGAATCTAAGGGAATACAAGAGCATAATTTCCCATTTCAGGGAAATGGTCAGATTTCTCCAGTGGAAAAAGTACACCAAAGTTTTTAATTCATTAGTACCAAATATATAACGTAGATTTTAAAAGTTTGTAGACGAAAGTTGTCAGACTATCAAAAAAGTTTTTTTCTAATTGTAGGCACTGAGTTACAAATAAGAAAGAGTCCCATAAATTACCCCAATTTCCATTTGTAGTGTAGCAATAGCATCCGTACTATTAATGTGATGTTTGTTTTTCACCTTATTTCACTAGCAGCTGCTTCTTGGTCTCATCTGTTGACTCTTTCTTTCTCTTCTCCCAAACCCTAAATGTTGAAATATCTCAGGGCTTAGAGCTTTGCCCTGGTCTTTCACCTAGGTGATCTCATTTAATCCCACGGTATCTAAATTACAGTGTAGGTTAAGCTGTTGTAACAAAGAGACCCCAGAATGCAGGTGCTTAAACAAGGTGAAAGTCTATTTTCCTTTCCTATAAAAGTGAGGGTAGATGATCCCACTGATATGATAACTTGTTAGTGCTGGAGACCCAGACTCTTTTCTTTCCTGTTGCTCTGCCGTTTTCAACATGCTGCCTCCATTTCCTGGTCCCAGATGGCTGCTCCAGCCTCTACATCATGTCTGTGTTCTAGCCAGCAGGAAGAAGAAAATAGGAAGTGAAGGACACATCCCCACCCTTGAGGACACAGGAGTTAACCATTTCTTCTCTTTTCATCCCACTGGCCAGAACTGAGTCACATGACAACAACTTGCTGAAGGTCCTCTAGGAAATGTAGTCTTTAGTCAGATAGCCGTGGACTCCAACTAAAAATTGGCAATTCTTTCACTAGAGGAAAAAGACGATAATGGATTTTGGTGGACAGGGAGCAATTTCTACCACACATGGCTTTAAGTATTATCTATGTGCCGATGTCTCCCAGTTTGGTATCTCTAGCCTTGACCTATGCCCTGAGTTCCAGATTCTTTACCCAACTGCCTTTCCAGCATCCCCAAACACCCGCATGTCCAAAACTGAACTCTTTACTTTTCTTCCCAAACCCCTTTCTTATGTTATTTCTCCCAGCTGCTCATGCCAGAAATGTAGGACCACCTTGGCTCTTGTCTTTCTCGAGATCTCACCCAACATCCAATCCATCTGAAGTTTTATTAACTTTACCTTCAAAGTAACACTAAATCCTATAACTTCTCATCATCTCGTCACTTCGTCACTCTGATCTGTCCACCATCAGTCACCTCAGCAGGACAACTGTAATTCCTTCCTAACTAGTGGTGTCTCGTTCTACTCTTTCACACAGCTAGAGATACATGGGATTAGAAGAGTGAAGAGAAAATGCATACAAGGAATGGAGACATTTCTAAAATACAGGGCATTTTAATTAACCTAAAAGTTCTTTCTGAGCCCAAATTAAGCATATGTTGATAAAATTTGAATGCTGCCTCTTCTTGAAAGGTCTCATAGTCTTGCTGTCATGGAAAAAATACTCAGACTTTGGAATCAGACCTGAGTTCAAATGTGATTCTTCTACTTCACTACCTGTGTGCTTTGAGGCGATTTATATAAATCTCTCAGACTCAGATTTCCCATGTGTCAATATTGAGGATTCAGTAGGTACCTCCCAGGGCTGTCATGAGGATTAAAAGGAACAGTGTATGCCAGGTGCCTTGGTACAGTTCCCATCCTGTTTCCATATCCTTTCCTACTTCCCTGTGCTCTAAATTGCTTTGCTCCTCCCTAATAAAGCCATTTACTGCCATTGTTTGGTTCAATTGTGTTAATTCTAGAGCAACCATAGCCATAGAAGTATCTTGATACGTTTGTGTGTTCTTTAATAGTGAAACCAAAGTTAGTTTAGTTAAATAGGGAACAATACAGGAATTGGAAGCAATGTAGGAAATGTAGCAAATTCTTCACTATTCCCTCGATAATTCCTTATTTTTCCAAATCCGTTTTGAGTAGTCTCTTTTGAATGTTTAAAAAAAATAAAAATTCTGCTTAAGGGAAACAATTTTGCAGTAGTTTTTGCCACTTTATTACAAAAAAAGACGGGAAGACTTTTCACTGGGGGTCTAAGAGCCATATTGGACTTTTTGAGACTCCTCTTACATTGGGCTCATGTATCTTTATTAGAGACAAAGGAGACCTAATAAGGACAGAGTGTGACTTGTGCATCAAGCGGGATTTGCTCTGGAGTGTTAGGCATACATTAAAAATCTTTGTTCCATACTTTTATCTTCACTGGCAGATATAAAGCAAAACTAATGGACTTCTTCACTCCAGAGGAAAAAAGTCAATATGTATAAAATTTAAGATTGAATCATCCCTTTGTTCTTGTCTCCATCCTTCACCAGCTCTATCTTCTTCACTACCGCTAGTGACTTATTTAAATAAAATACATATCCGATCCTGTTTCTCACTTCCTTAAAACTCTTCAGTGGCTCCCCATTGCCACGGGGGTAAATTCCAAGGTCTGCGTGAACCACCCAGACTCACCTCTCCAGACTCACATCCCGACTTTCCACCTCACAGTGTAACTTCAACAACACCTTGCACAGAATGTCGCCTCATGACTTCATGTATTGACTAATGCTTATCCCTCTCTAGAATTTCCCCTACCTCTAACCAGGCTGAAGAATCTTTCAGAGTTCAGCTCAAGTGGCACCTCCTTCAGAAAGCTGTCCTTTGCCCCCTCCTCACCCGCCAGGCCAGGGAAGGCACCCCTTCTCTTTGTTCTCTTTACACCATATGCATACCCATATAGCATGTATGCTGTGTGATATCTGTTTACATAGCCGCCTCCCTTACTTCATGGTAAACGCCTTGATCTGGGGCCAGGTCTTACTCATCTCTCTTTCTCCAGTACACAGCACAGTGCCCAACACATAACAGCTGCTAAGTAAATATTTATGTAGTTGAATCATATTGATCATATGAACAAACTCCCACTGAGAGAACATCTGCCTTGCCTTATATATCTGAGAAAAGCCCTTGTTTATTACACTCTATTAATTGAGAGCTGCTGTGCTATATATTAAATTGGATACTTTAGTCCCTGCTTAAAAAATAAAGGTTAAATTGAGCATATTCATAGCTCTGTTAAGATTACATAGTGCCTACTAGTGCAAAAACATAGGTAGTGACTACACTTTACAGTTGTTTGGGATGTGTGATGCCCAGCTGCAGTCTAGCGTAGCTTTCTGTGTTTGGTGGTATTTTGATAAGATGAGCTAATAGTGTAAAAGTAGCAAGTCACTGTTGGTCTGTGCAAGAGATTGGGTAGCAGGCCTTCTCTGCTTTAAAGTCTTGCTTTTTAAAAAATCCCAAGAAATATAGGTTCTTTCAAGAGAGTTTATGGCCTGCATTTTCTAAGTCATAAACCAGCATAGTTTTCAGCCTTCAGCCTGGCTCCCATAGAGATTAACTGTGACCTATATAAACTATGCGGTCATTCCAGTTGTTTTACCCAGGAAGGGCCCCAAGATTTTCATTGAAGAAACCCAGAAAGATGTCACTGATCCTGGTGAGAAGTACCAAGTTACCAAAAGCAGGTTGGGATAACTTATCTTGAAAAAGATAGGAAACTTGCCAAATTTTCTAGTGCTTTCTTAGCACTAAAAGAAGACTTAAAGAAGGTTTTAATACTTGCCAAAATTTCCCTTGTGGAACCATTTCTACTGTGTGATAGAGATCTGCGGTTGCAAACCTGTCTCCTTTTTCTTTCCTTTTTTTAAAATACTAAGTCCTGGAACTTGAAAGGCTCTGGATAGTGTTTTTACGATAAACAGATAAATCCCACATTGTTTCTAATGCAGCACCTTCCTCTGGATTCTTTCACTGTCTCCATAATGTAAGTCTTAGTCACACTTGTATTAACAATAGGTACACTCTGCAGTATCTCCTTTCATACAGTGGTGTCACAAGTATTAATTCCTCAACCCTGATACCACCACAGGAAAACGGTAGTCACTGTAATCTCCATCCATTGGAGAGATGGAGAAAATGAATTAACTATGGAGAATGCAGTTGACTTCCTCACCACAAGACCATGAGGCAGTGGAAGGTCATGGCTAGACCCTGGGATCACTGATTCCCAGGCCTCTTCCCTGTGCTCTGATGCCTTTCCGTTCTGCTACTTAGAGAGGTGTACATTGCATGCTGTGTTAGGTACTTGAATTAATATGTTTAACTCTCGCAAAACCACCCTACAGGTTAGGTATTACCATCCCTATTACAGATGAAGTTACAAAAACTTGCTAGCTACTAATTAGAAAAGCTGGCCTTCAGACCCACGTCTGTGATTCCAAAGTCTGACCTCTCTCCATTGTGCCACACTGACTCCACACAATGACAGTAAGTCACATTTTATTATATATCACTTTATAGCCTGAAAGTCCTCCACAAAGATGATCACATTTAATTCTTAAGATCTTTGAAAATATGAGTGGTTGTTATATCCTTTGCAATAAATAAGACACTAGTCAAAATGATCTTATTAAAACCCAAGTCAGTCAGTGATACTCCTGCTCAGACTCTCCAGTTGTGTCTCATCTAATTAGAGTAAAGGCCCAAATCTGTGTGACCCGTAAGGAGTCTGGTCCCCTAGTCCCTCTCTGGCTTCATGCCTCCTTCCTTCTCTGCCCCAGTCACACTGGCCTCCTTGCTGTTCCTCAGATACTCAGGGCCTTTATATTGGCTGTTCCTCAGTCTGAAATGCCCTTTCCCCAGATACCTGCATGACTAGCTGCCTTAGCACTGTCAGGTCTTGACGAAAATGTCACCTTTTCACCAAAACTCATCTTCCTGGTCAGGCCTTCCCAGACTACTCTTTGTAAAATTCTAGTCTAGCCCCCAGCTTTCCATATGCCCCTTCCATGCTTTAGTTTTGTCCTTAATGTTCATCATTTTCAAACATACTATGTATTTACTTCTCGTTTATCGTTGACCTCCTCCTGCCCACTAGAGTGGACATGCTGTGAGAAAATGCTGTGAAGAAACGCTTTTGTCTGTTTTGTTCACTTCTCAACTCCAGCACCTAGAACAGGCTTGGCACATAGTAAGCACTCTGAAAATATTCAGTGAATGAAAAAGACATTGGAAAGTGGAAGATCAGAAAGGTAAAGTGATTTTCCCCAGAAAATGCTGTGGCCCAGAGTGTCAGAGTTTAAGCTGACCCTGGTCTTCTGATCCACATTCCATGCTTTTTCAGTTTGGAGCTGAGCTGGGCCAAAATCCAGAAGAGGTTATAAATGATTTTATAACGTAAAACCCAGTTCATTAGGAATACTTTCAGTGTAATTTGTACTTTTAAAACAATTGTTTCATTAATTACTATATCATAGCGGACATAGATCGGTCCTTCCTTTGGACTGTCTCCACACAGCAGGAACAATGAGAACAGGTATAGAGCTTCACATAGACCTAGTATTTTCACCTCGCTGTGTTACGTTACAGGATTGGCAAGCATGCCGGTCTCTCATGCAGCCTCTGCTGCAGGGCGACTCTACCAGTGCTTCCTCAGAGTCATCAAAGGGGCAAAGAAACCGGAAGGCAAGGCCACTTAAGGCTGGGGAGCTAAATCAGGAATAGTACAGTGACACACAGGTTAGGAAAGGAAGTGAGTCTACAGCATGGTCCCACACTGTTGCCATTCTGAGTTAAGGACATGCACCAGGCTGTCAGACCTAAAAAAGAAATGCACTGGTAAGTCCGGTTGGTGGTTGTCCAACTCTGTACAACAGTTTTGGCAAAGAAGGTTAAATGCAGTGTTTTGCAATGTATCTCAGCCCTGTTCATTTCTTTGGTAAAATTCTCTCTATAGAGAGTACATTTATCTGGAGGTGGTGTGCATATCCTTATGAGCTGAAGGCATCTTTCCAAGCTCCTTCACAAATATTAATTATTAAATGCACAACTTGAGTAAGGTTTGTGATTCCCACTCCTATTATTCTGCTTGCACAATGATTTATGACTAACCTGCCATGAACCATGACAAGATAGAACAAATTTGAGAAAGTAAGAATGGCAACTTAATTACTGAATGTGGGATTTGATCAGTAATCAAATCAAAACTGTTATTTGAAAATAAAACATCAGCATCCTCAGTCACCTTTCTCCTACTCAATTTCCCTTTGCTCCAGAAGGAATTAATCTCTTCTTTCTCCTTATGCCTGAGCACTTTTATAGCTGCACTTAGTTAAAGGCAACTCTATTAATTTCTTTGCTTGAACTGAAGTTTCCTTAATTTATTATAACCATTACTCTTGTCGCTGTACCAGCTAGTGTTTGGATTTCACAAATAAGTCTTGCAGTTTCCAAAACACCAACCCATCACTACTGTATTTATTCTTAAATGACTTTTCACTGGGAGAAAGTATAATTATCTGTCACAACAGAACTACAAATAGGATCCTAATAAGTTTACCATTTGTTAATTTCTGTTGCATATAGGCAAATTGTTATATTTTTCTGTAATTTTTTAATATCTTCCTTCTGAACTAATTATTAGTGTTTTCTTTATGTATTTTGTCTGCCAACTTGATTGTAAACTACTTACAGATAGAAACTGCGTCATGTAATCATTTGGAGCAGAACACATGCTAATTCTGTGAATGATCACAGCTAATCAGGAATTCGGTCAGACATTTCAGCTGAAAGCAGTCCGTGCCCTGATACCACTCTGGGTCCACTGAACCCACAGCCAGTAGCTTTTATGAGCACATTTTCTGTGTCTCCTACCCAAGTATTTACATAAGACAGCACAGGATTCTTGACTGCAAACCTGCAGAGTCTTGAACAGACAGGAGTGTGAGGAGGGCCCTGTATCCCTGATGTTAACACTCCTGTGGGAGTGTTAAGAAGATTATGCTTTGGCTGTAGCAGTGACACCTATTAGGAATTGTTCCATGAGAGAGCATGAGAAATTCTCTGGAGTTCAAAAAATCAAAATGACATCATTGATAAAAAATCTCTTCATGGTTTGAGTATCATAGTTGACACCAGGAATCTCTGGGAATTTGGTCTTGAAGCTATTCTCAGAGCATGTGTTGCATACATTCCACACAGGCCTTGGGGGATAGAGCAGGCTTAGTTTTTGGTTTTCAGCAGCATTTGTCATCTTCACAGCTGAGTAGAACACTGGAATGTGACATTTACTCAAGTATACCTATTTTTCATTCAGTATCATTTTCGATGTAGCAGGTCTTATCTTAAAAAAACAACCTCTTTGCTTTTGTGAGTTTAGTTTGGAAAAAAAAAAAAAAATGAGAGCAAGAGACTTCTCTCCATTGGACTTCATCCCTGGGTATCATCCTTCACTCCCTGTTCTCGCTCTTTCCTCAGCAAGTCACATGACATTTATTGATCAGAGCATTTTATGGTTAATTCACTTTAAAATTTTCCAAAATGCCATTTGGCTTCTTGCCAAAGACCTGTGTGGTACCGGGATTTACTCAGTAGTTTTGTAAATACAACTGCTTCCTTTTTCTGGAAGAAATAGAAATAGGACTGAGAGAAAATGGCTTCCTTGACAAAAAAGAGAAAAAGCTTTTATGCCTCAGAGAATAACAGTACAATCATAGCAAGAGATGGTTTGTCTGTATCCCACTTTATAATAATTCAAAACTCATGATAAATTCTTGGAAAAGAGGTATTTGTTGTAGGAGTCATAAGTGGTAGTATTTGTAGACTTATGTGGTAATGTATCAGAATTCACAGAATGGAAAAATTACTCGATGCATGCAATAGTATATTCCAAGTTATTTTGTGTTATAGAAATCAAAAATATTCTATGGCCCCTAAGCCGCTTCTTTTGAGAATCTGAGAGAAGAGGAAAAGCCAGTCCATTTCTAATTTTTTTTTGGGGGGGGGTGGGGATGGGGATAGGATATCAGTTCACAGCAGAGCCTTAATTGTACTTGGCAGTGACCTCTATCAGCTGTTCAGTGATGTGTCTTCTAGTTTGTTTCCTCTAAATAAATACAGAGATGTTTCCTCAATTGTTAGACATCTTTTCCAGATTGGTTTCCAATAGTAGCAAAAGGAAAAATCTTTTCCAGTAATTTTCTGATTACTTCATCTGCAAGAGTAAAGTGAATGCTGAAAATGCCACAGTGAGCTTCAGTCATTTATGGGAATGTCTAAAAAGGCATCAGTCGTCAGTTATTTCTTTTCCAGATATCTACGAGTGATATCTGCATTAGTTTCTTAACTAAGACTTTTTTTTAATCCTATTTGTTATCAAAGACCTCTGTGTCTAAAAGATAAACTTAAATTTTTTTAAGTTCTGAAGAAGTAAAATCTTAGATGACTCAACACTTGCTTAAATTTCAACTAAGGATGAGATTGAATTAGCAATCTCAGAATCTCAACATATATTTGGCCTTACCTATTGTTAATGAAACTTGGCTGCAGGCAGGGCTGCATGTTACAAAGCTTGAACAGAGCAATAGAACTATTTATAAACGCAGACACCTTTATGAAGACCTATTCCCTGGGTTTCACTTATGTAAGCCTACAAAACTATCAGTTGTAAGTAACTGAGGGGAGTAAACACATGAAAGTTCTCAAATGTCCAGGTTTTTCTGAACATTATGTGATTGAGAAGCAGCCAGGTTTACTGCAGACAGAACTGCAGACATTTCAGTGGAGAAAATGAGACACAAAATGGCAAATAATGTTGTGGACATTGACCTGTGAGCCTGGTCTCCACTTCCCTTTTACCTCCACTCCTGCCTTTTTTTTCTGAGGGGGAAGGAATTCTCTAGTTAAAAACTGAATCCATAGGACAGCCTGTCTCTCCTGAGGGAGCTGCCTTACTCTAATTCTTGTTTAGCTCAGTTCTCTGAGTGTGGCGGAGGGGAATACTAACAACACCCTCTTTAAGTCAGCGTCCTGTGGGGCCACTTCCACACAGCCGAGGCCTCATTCATTCCTTTATTAAAAAATGTTTATTGAGTGCCTTCTGTGTGCCAGACACTGGGGATTCAGCAGTGAAGAAACAGATAAAAATGCCTTGTTCTCAGGGAGCTGACATTCTAGTGTGGCTCCTCCTAGGAGGTGTCCAAGCTGAATGGAGCTTCAGGAGTGGGTGTGTCTGAGAAGCCTCAGGAGTTTACAGAGCCCCCTAACCTGTTTCTGTGCCCTCCAGCAGGTTTTATATCTGAGCTAATGTGGAAGGGGAGAGACACTTCCTCCTATTTAAAAAAAAAATGCAAAACGGCTGCCTTCAGGGTTATACAAACTGCCTTCTGGCCATATATAAATGATTCACTTTATTGGTTTTTAGTCTGCAATTGCAATACCACGTCAGGTCTCATTCATCTTAACCTGTTGACAGTTGTTTCTGGCGTGTGAGTGAGTTTTTCTGAATGTAGTTGGTATTGTGTGACTATCATTTCCAAAATATTTTAAGGTTCCATTTTATGAATAAAAAGTGTGCTAGACTTTTTAATAGGCTGAGAGTAATATGACAGTATCAGGCCTCAGGTTCCTTCATCTTCTAAAATTCTGATTCAGTGATTCCTCTTAGAAGCTGAGCCTGCCCAACACAATGGCAGAAATATTGCAGAGCAAGACATTTTGATGCTCTGAGAAGAATGTATAATTCCCATATATTAACTTTAAATGCAATTACAGAGCCACTATTTTTCAGAAGAAAGAGTGCCCTTTAACCCAATGTTAGTACTTGCAGAGGTTTGGTCCTTAATCTGCCTGCGGGCTAGTTATTCCACGTGTTCTGGTTTTATAGGGAAGTGCCTCTGAACATTGGTTCCGTTTTTATGGTTCTCAAGTTTCAGACTGTGACACCATTAAACAGTTTTCTAGTACTTGGTGCCAGTGATTTAATTATTAGAAGCAATAAAGTTATTGGCCATCCCTATAGTTGGGCCCAGGCCCTAGGCTAAAACTCCAAACTGTGTCTTAGGGCAGCAAATCAGGTCCTAGGTCTAGTCCACTCAGCTTTCAGAATGAATTTTAACCCCAACCCAGTCTTCTTATGGGTCCCTTTGTTGCCACTCATACCTGAAGTTCACTTGTTTTCAGTTTTTGAGGCACTAATTGAAATTACATAATCAGATTTCAGTTTGGTAGTTTAGAAATTCAGTTTGAAGAAATGAGTGATAATGTTGTCATGTCCATTTTAATGATCTTTCAGGGGCTGATGGAGATCAGTGAACTAACTGTAACTGTTTTCTATGAACTGATGAAAAAACCTCTCACATATGTGGGCAGCATTTTCAGGGAAATTTATTTTATTTTTTTGCATTTTTTTACATCTTTATTGGGGTATAATTGCTTTACAATGTTGTGTTGGTTTCTGCTGTATAACAAAGTGAATCAGCTATATGTATACATATATCCCCATATCCCCTCCCTCTTGAGCCTCCCTCCCACCCTCCCTATCCCATCCCTCTAGGTGGTCACAAAGCACTGAGCTGATCTCCCTGTGCTATGCGGCTGCTTCCCACTAGCTGTCTATTTTACATTTGGTAGTGTGTATATGTCCATGCCTCTCTCTCACTTTGTCCCAGCTTCCCCTCCCCCACCCCCCCGTGTCCTCAAGTCCATTCTCTACATCTGCATCTTTATTCCTGTCCTGTCCCTAGGCTCATCAGAACCTTTTTTTAAAAAAAAATTCCATATATATGTGTTAGCATATGGTATTTGTTTCTCTCTTTCTGACTCACTTCACTGTGTATGATAGTCTCTAGGTCCATCCACCTCACTACAGATAACTCAATTTCGTTTCTTTTTATGGCTGAGTAATATTCCATTGTATATATGTTCCACATCTTCTTTATCCATTCCTCTGTCAATGGACATTTAGGTTGCTGCTATGTCCTGGCTATTGTAAATAGTGCTGCAATGAACATTGGGGTTTTTCACATTTCACATTTCAAATTATGGTTTTTCACATTTCACATTTCAAATTATGGTTTTCTCTGGATATATACCCAGGAGTGGGACTGCAGGATCAGGTAGCTCTATTTTTAGTTTTTTAAGGAACCTCCATACAGTTCTCCATGGTGACTGTACCAATTTACATTCCGACCAACAGTGTAGGAGGGTTCCCTTTTCCCCCCACCCTCTCCAGCACTTACTGTTTATAGATTTTTTTGATGATGGCCATTCTGACTAGTGAGAGCTGATACCTCACTGTAGTTTTAATTTGCATTTTGCTAATAATTAGTGATGTTGAGCATCTTTTCATGTGCTTTTTGGACATCTCTATTTCTTCTTTGGAGAAATGTCTATTTAGATCTTCCACCCATTTTTTGATTGGGTTGTTCATTTTTTGTTTTTTTTGATATTGAGCTGCATCTGCTGTCTGTATATTTTGGAGATTAATCCCTTGTCGGTCGCTTTGTTTGCAGATATCTTCTCCCATTCTGTGGGTTCATGCCCATCCTTCTTAACACACACGTTCCCATTGTTCTTCCCCCAAGAGTACCATTTGGTTTCAGGACTCCATCTGTCTTGTCTGCAGATAACTCCAAAATTACAGTCCTAGCTCTGTTTTCTCCTGCCAGTCAGTCTTCTAGCCCTGTTTTTTCCTACCAGTCAGTCCTTACCCCTATTTCCTACTGCTTGCCTGTCCTCTGCGCTAAAATGTCCCGGAATCTCAGACATATGTGCACTCAACTCCTCCCTCGATAGCTGCATGGCTCACTCCTCACTTCTTCTTTTTTGTTCACTACTGTATCCTCAGTGCCTGGCACATGGTTGGAATTCAGTAAATATTTGTTGAATTAATAAATATATATAGTGTTCAGGCATTATATATTATTATGCTTATATTGCATTAGAAGACACAGTGAGCACGTCAGGTGCTTGAACCAATATGTACTATCACTGCGAATGCAACAGCTACAAATGCAGACTGACACTGGAGTTTCCTGATAGTGACCCAGATACCAAGATTGTGTTTGCCACTGGTGATGTGATTTTCTGAAATGATGAATAATTCTTGGTTATGTTCAGAAAAAAAGCAATATTCCCAGCATAGTGGAGTGTGCTCCACTATGAATGTGTTCTAAAGACACACTGCCTAGGTTTGAACTTCCTGCTCTGCCATTTGTCAGCTGAGTGGCTAATCACATGATGTTTCTATGTTCCAGTTTTCTCATCTATAAAATGGGGATGAATAATAATAATACCTGAATTAGGAGGTTGTTTTGAGAATTAGATGAACAGTGTCTGGCATACAGAAGCATGAGGTGTTACTAAATAAATAAGTTATTATTCAGTAGTTTATTCCTGGAAATTTAGTGTATATAAAACCCATGTAAAAGCGCTCTATATTTAAATGTAAAACAGTGAGTTTATTACCATAGTAATAATCAGGGTTTTTTTGTTTTTAGCCTACGTGAATATTGTATGAGATACAGGACAGTTTTGCATGGGACTGTCCCTGTGCATTACAGACTGTTCAGCTTCCTGGACCCTGCCCATTAAATTTTAGTAGTTCCCTTCAATCATCATGACCACTACAAGTGCTCCTTAAGGGTTGGTGGGTTTTGTATACATTGTTCTAGGCCCATACACTTTTTAAATGAAATTATTATAGATCTTCTAACTAGATAAGCTCTTTCTCATCTGCCTCCCCATTGTTCAGGAATATAACACCCGTGTATTATTTAACAAATTCTACTAATACCTATCCTTCTTACACTGTTCTGAAAAATTGAAGAGAGAACACATCCAAATTCATTCTATGAGGCCACCATTACCCTGATACCAAAACCAGACAAAGACCCTACAAAAAAAGAAAATTACAGGTCAACATCTCTGATGACTATAGATGCAAAAATCCACAACAAAATATTAGCAAGCCAAATTCAACAATATATAAAAAGGATCCTACATCATAGTCAAGTGGGATTTATTCCAGCGATGCAAGGATGGCTCAATATCTGCAAATCAGTCAACATGATACATCACATTAACAAAAGGAAGGATATAAATCACATGATTATCTCAATAGACACAGAAAAAGCACTTGACAAAATCCAACATCCATTCATGATAGAAACTCTTATCAAAGTGGGTATAGTGCGAACATATCTAAACATAATAAAGGCTATTTATGACAAACCCACAGTTAATATCATACTCAACAATGAAAAGCTAAAATCCTTTCCTATAACATCAGGAATAAGATACGGATGCCCACTCTCACCACTTCTATTTAACATGGTATTGGAAGTCCTAACCACAGCAATCAGACAAGAAATAAAAGGTGTCCAAATAGGAAGGGAAGAAGTAAAACTGTCACTGTTTGCAGATGACATGACTCTATATAGAAAACCCTAAAGAGTCCACCAAAAAAAACTATTAGAACTAATAAATGAATTCTTCAAGGTTGCAGGATGCAAGATTAATATACAGAAATATGTTGCTTTCCTATATACTAATAATGAACTAACAGAAGGAGAATTCAAGAAAACAGTCAATTGCATCAAAAAGAATAAAATACCTAGGAACAAATTTAACCAAGGAGTTGAAAGATCTGTACTCTGAAAACTGTTAAGTCATTGATGAAGGAAATTGAAGACAACACAAATAAATGTAAAGATATCCTGTGCTCATGGATTGGAAGAATTCATCTTGTTAAAGTTACAGTACTACCCAAAGCAATCTACGGATTTAATGCAATCCCTATCAAAATACGCATGACATTTTTCACAGAACTAGAACAAACAATTCTAAAAATTTTATATGGAACCACAAAAGACCTCGAATAGCCAAAGCAATCTTGAGAAGAAAAAACAAAGCTGGAGGTATCACACTCTCTGACTTGAGACTACACTACAAAGCTACAGTCATCAAAATAGTATGGTACTGTATACAGATACATAGATCAGTGGAATAGAATAGACAGCCTAGAAACAAACCCACACATGGTCAATTAATCTATGACAAAGGAGGCAAGAATATACAATGGAGAAAAGACAGTCTCTTCAATAAGTGGTACTGGGAAAACTGGACAGCTACATATAAAAGAATGAAAGTAGAACATCCTCTAGCACCATATATAAAAATAAACTCAAAATGGATTAAAGACCTAAGTGTAAGATCAGAAACCATAAAACTCCCAGAAGAAAACACAGACAAAACACTCTTTGACAAAAATTGTAGCACTATTTTTTAGGATTTGTCTCCTAAAGCAGAGGAAATAAAAATAAAAGTAAATAAATGGGACCTAATTAAACTTAATTTTTTGTACAACAAAGGAAACCATTGACAAAATGAGAAGACAGCTGTTTTCGGAGAAAATGGGAGAATGGGAGAAAATATTTGCAATGATATGACCAGTAAGGGGTTAATATCCAAAATATATATAAACAGCTCATACAACTCAACTTTGAAAAAACAACCCAATTAAAAAATGGGCAGAAGGGGGTTTCCCTGGTGGCGCAGTGGTTAAGAATCTGCCTGCCAATGCAGGGGACACGGGTTCGAGCCCTTGTCTGGGAAGATCCCACATGCCGCAGAGCAACTAAGCCCATGAGCCACAACTACTGAGCCTATGCATCTGGAGCCTGTGCTGTGCAACGGGAGAGGCCGCAACAGTGAGAGGCCCACGCACTGTGATGAAGAGTGGCCCCCGCTCGCCACAACTGGAGAAAGCCCTTGCACAGAAGCAAAGACCCAACACAGCCAAAAATAAATATTAATTAATTAATTAATTATTTTAAAAAATGGGCAGAAGACCTGAATAGACATTTTTCCAAAGAAGACATACAGATGGCCAACAGGCATATGGAAAGATGCCCAACATCACTCATTATTAGAGAAATGCAAATCAAAACACAATGAGGTATCACCTCACATCCATCAGAATGGCTATCATCAAAAAGACCACAAATAACAAATGTTGGAGAGGTGTGGAGAAAAGGGAACGCTTGTACACTGTTGGTGGAAATGTAAATTGGTGCAGCCACTATGGAAAACAGTATGGAGGTTCAAGAAAATAAAAATAAAACTACCATATGATCCAGCAATTCCCCTCCTGGGTATATATCTGAAAAAAATGAAGACACTAATTCAAAAAGACACATGCACCTCAATGTTCATGACAGCGTTATTTACAATAGCCAAGATATGGAAGTAACTTAAGTGTCTTATCAACGGATAAAGAAGTGTCTTATCAATGGATAAAGAAGATGTGGTATATATCTGCAATGGAATACTACTCAACCATAAAAAAGAAGGAAATTCTGCCATTTGCAACAACATGGATGGACCTGGAAAGTATTATGCTTAGTGAAATAAGCCAGACAGAGAAAGACAAATACTGTATGTTATCACTTACATGTGGAATCTAAAAAATAAAATGACTGAATATAACAAAACAGAAACAGATTCACAGATACATAGAACAAACTAGTGGTTACCAGTGGGGAGAGGGAAGGGGGAGAGGCAAGATAAGGGTAGGGAATAAAGAAGTAGAAACTACTATGTATAAAATAAATAAACCACAGACATATATTGTAAGGCACAGGGAATATAGCCAATATCTTATAATAATTTTAAATGGAGTCAAATATATAAAAATACTGAATCATTATGTTGTACAACTGAAACTCATGTAATGTAGTAAATCAACTATACTTCAATAAAAAAATAAATACACATGTGTTTTTGAAATATTTAACAAATTCTGATTTGTCTTGCAGTTAAACAAATAATATCCCTCCCACCATCCCTCCCTGCCTTTGGACACTCACAGCCTAAAATCTCTCCTGTCCCGGAAACGGCAAAGGGCAGACATGGTGGTTGCTAGGAGCTCTTTGCTCCTGCAAGTGTTCTCCCTTATGTCTCCAGAAAGATTTTTCAAGTCGGAAGCATATCTTGTGTTTGCATCTGCAATACGACTGGTACTTACTCACTCAGTCTTCTTCCCCACTGTTGAGGGAGAGGTTCTATCTAGTTCTACCGCTGATCCCCCACCCGCTACCTTCAGAAATGCCCGACGTTTCTTAAAGGAGCCAAACCGTTTTTCTATAAGCATTTTAACATATTCAGTGACATGGAACATTTATATATTGGTTATAAAGAAAAAGATCAATGCTAGAGTTTTCATGGAAGGTTTCTTAGAAGTGGGATTTGAAATGGGGCTTAAAGGGTTAATAGAAATTGACTGGATGGAGAATTTGGGTAGAGAAGAGCAGAAAGAGCTTTTTTATTTTTTTTTCCAAGCAGAGGATAAAGTACTAGCAGAGATACAATGCATGGTGCTCTGGGATGGTCAAAACCAGGACTCCGGTTAAAAATTGGAGATAAGATTGGTTAGACATAGTGAAGTCAGCTTTGGAAGTTTTTGAAAGCCACAGAAAAAAATGTGATGTTTTACCCCTTATTGTTCATTGTAGTCCCGCCTTCCTTTCCCTTTGTCTCCTTTGTCTCCTCTTTCTTACCCTTTTGGATTTCTTTCCTGATTTTTCCACTTGTTTGTTTTGGGTGCAGGTATCTCTTGTGATCAGTGGAAGGGGGGATTTTTATTTACCTTCCATGTTCCCCCACGTACACACACATACCCCACACCCTACAGGATTCAGGCACAGGTACTGACAGCCTGTCACTGCCTGTCACCAGCCTAGCTTACACAGAGCAAACTGCCTCTTGTTAGGATTGGTGTCTGATTCTAAACAGAAATCTTGTTTTATCATACATAGTCTTTGCAAAGCACTGGTGAAGTCTTGTCATTTTTTAAAATTAAACTTTCTGTGAAATTTGGGGGTATTTAAATTCTGTTTATGGTTAAGGTCCTGGTGTGTGTGTTAGTCATCTCCCAGCTAACAGCCTCTTGGCAGGCCATTCTTAATTCAGTTATTGTGTGTTTACAGGCTGTTCAGAATTCCACATTGCCTAGAGTTTTTCCACTGCCAGTGTCCAGGCACTTTTTTTCTTGCTTTCCCAGCTCTTCTGGGCATTCAGACTTACTTTTTGGCGCTCATGTTTGAAGCCAGTCATCTCTTTTCCTTTTTATTTGCCTGATTAATTTTGAATTTGAAGTATTCATATTTTATACCTTTTTCCTGACTCAGGTCAGTGTTTCTTCTCATTCTGTTCACTTCAGAAGTCCCAGAACATAAGATTGTTTATATCGCTTGTGCAGCACCTGAATGTTTGCTAATAGAAGAGGGAAAGTGAACGTTTAACATTTGTGCTCCATACTGTAACTTTTGGTTCTGTTTTTCCCAGACAGTCACTGTCTTTTTCATTAAGTACACAAAAATCCTTCAGCAATCTTTTCACATAACTCAGCTCTAACAACTCCCGAGTTGTTGACTTTGTTCCCTCTTGTCGGCAAGCCCATGAGCTGTAATGTTTTCTCTTATTACTGGGGCACTGCCCATTCATAATGGAGGCCTGGCCCTTAATGAAAGTGTGCCGTCCGTCCTCAGCCTCTCACATCCTGCCTGGGTTTTCCTTCAGAGGCTGTTCCTCTCCTCCCTACCTGAGCCACCAGAGTCTTCAGGTTCTCATCTCTCCAGTTAGAACCTGCTCTGGTATATTTTATTCACACCAAGGCACAAATTATAGGCAACAGTTGAAAATTGTCCTTTCCAAGGGTGGTCAATTATTAACTGTGCTCAAAGTCTGAAAGTAAAGGATAATGGGAGCTTCATCTGCCACTTGTGGGAGGAGTTTCGGAGCCTCTCTGATGCTCCTGGAAACAGATCGTGTGAACAGATGCCTGACAGTGCAGGGGAGGGGCCTATGAAGACCACGAGTTATCATAAGCTGTTTCCCATTCTGTCCTCCTTTAATTAAAATAATTAGAATCTCATCAGTAATAGAGACCACCTCACTCACTATCCAAGCGGGTCAATACTGAAACACCCAAAGGACTTTTATAAGGTCCCACAGAGTAGACTGAAGAAAAGAAATTGCTGTAGCCCCTTTAACTGTTTTCTAGAGGTGTTGGGTAACTTGGGATTCCTAATGGCGTGTCACTTTAAACCTAAATTTTCCAGCTTGTCATTCAGAAGGGGCTTCCTAAATTCGGTTTAAGGCGTTCATATCCTATCCGGTAGAATCTTCTTCTAGTAATGCTGACAGTTTCCTTGGCCTAGAAGTTCAGAAAGGAGTGAAGAACAGAATCCATTTTAAAGCCACCCAAACCGTACCTAGCATGAGCCTCCTGGTTGGGCTTAAGATAACAGTACCATTTCAGCCATGACTAGGGACTCCCAGGTTTTGGAATCAGGTCGCAGCTTTAGTTTTCCCCCAAGCATCTGAGCTCATATCACCAGGCTTTTCATCTCTTCCCAACATTTAAGATATTAAAGAACTCCAGTTATCAGTTTAAACCATAACAGGCGCATGGGCTCTAATAACTTCTGCAGGTGGTATGGGCTATATGACAGAACCTAGTCTTGATCTTAAACTGTCATCTGGATTCTGAGTTAATCTAGGAAAATAGTAAAAATTAGTAGTGTATATTACATGTCTTTTATACATGTGTTTTTCATTATTTGATCATCTTTGTCTCAGTGTGTCCGTGTGTGTGTGTATATGCACACAGTCTTTCAGTTTTTCTAAAACAGAGAGGGCCCATGGTTCCAAAAGGAAATGACTAGTGTGGCACCTTGAAATCTGAACCCTGTCACATGTTCTGAATGTAATGACTCCAAATACATTAACAGGTTGTCTTTCTTCCATTGCCTACTTTTTGGAAAAGAAATCACTTTGATAGGAAATGTTGGCTAACTCACAGCCAATCAGATTTAATTCTCTAAAGATAAGTAAATGATTTGTTAGCCATTACAAAGTGGCAGGAGTTGTAATATTGGAGTTAAGTGTCCACAGCAATGGTCTTAAAGAATAGGTAGGGTTAATTATTACACAGCAGCAACCAACTGCTCTTCATTGCTAGTAAGGCTGGGGAAAGAAGGAAATTAGCTTCAACTGTAATTGAAGAGATTTATAAGACTTGTAATGGGAAATTCACCATCAATGGAGACTATTTTAGAAATTGAAACAGGCAATCAACCAATAGAAGTGGAATAATGATGTCTTCCATTGGCCTTAAAATGGGATATATGATCTGCTCAAGGCACTTAAAGTTGATAGATTATTAGATTTAATAGTTTTTAACTTTTAGGGGGTCATAGACCTCGTTAAGAATCTGATGTACCCCCTCTCCAGAAAAATGCACATACAAATAAAACTTTGCATGCAATTTCAGGGAACTTATGGACTCCCTGAAGTCTGTGCATTAGACCCTAGTTTAAGACACCCCAGATGAGATGATCTCCTTAAGTCATTTTCTGCCTCCTTAAGTTACAAGCTCCATAGTTCAATTTTCCCAAACATAATGGAATCTGAGGATCAAATGTCAAACTTTGGATTTTCTTCCTCTGGATTTATAATACTTGGCACGCATGGTGTAGTAGTAAAAAAAAAAGAAAAAGAAAAAAGAAAAAAGTAGTTAATGGAATAGAAAGAATTCTACTTTTAAATTCAATTCTTTGCCCTGGAGAAGCCAAATGTTTAATTTTGAAATCACTGGTTGGCTGTATATCATCTTCATGAAAAGGCAGTGCAGGACTAGGCCTTCGCCAGCATTCTTCCTGGTCCCACACCCAGCTCTGGATTCATGGTTGAAAATGCAAACTGAGGTGCCACGTTGACTCCCCAGCATTCTTCCAAGTTTACACATCTTCTCACTGCATTGCTATGAATGTCCAGCTGGTCTTGAAAGATGTTACCTATTTATAATTCTTCCATCAGTTTTATGCCCAAGTTTCATTGACTACAAGTTGGAAAATGACCACCTAGAATTACAAATCGGGGAATAATTTGGCCTTCTCCCGAAAATAAAGAGCTTTTGTCCTCATAGGAAGAATGGAGTGTAGTACATGTCTGTGTATATTAAACTCATGATAGTAAGTTACCCCATATGTGTTAAGCGTGGCTCTATGTGGTTTTTCCCGTTCCCTTATGCCAATAGCCTCTAGTTTACCTGGAAGTCCTTATAGCATTCCTTTTAACCCCCAATTGGAAATGTATTGCTCTCTTTGTACCTGGAATCCAGAACTCTGAAATTAAGGACTGCCTTAATATGGAACAGAAGTGACAGTGGTCTCTGGGAAAGAGCATGATTATCAGATGTCTACAACTTGTTGTCAGTCTTCACTGTATTTTATGTTCGAAGCACAAATCTTTAAATTCATAGTTGGGAATGTCTTAATGAAATTAGAAGTATTACTGATGAACAGGAGCCAGGCAGTCCTGGCCAAGGTCTCCTTACCTTTCGCATGACGTGGTGGTCCTTTTGACAATTATTCCTTCCCAGTGTTGAAACGGAAGGGGAGAACTTAAGTATTCTTCCCTCTCCCCTCTCCCCTCCCCCAACTAAAATCTCCTGCTGTTCCAGTTGCTCCAGTCGTGGTGATACACTGCATGGAAAGCATACAAGACATATAATGTCTGTGGACAGATAATCTGTGGTATTAACTCTGACAGTGGCTCCAGCCTTTATTGAGCCAGTGAAGGTTGTTTGGGAACTAGAATTGAGGAGAGGACAGGCCATCCTGGCACTGTAGCTCTGCTTAGTGACTGATGAAGTCTCTCTGTACCCTTGAAAGCGTGTTGACAGTTCACACCCTTGAAGCGCATTGATGTCTTTCCGGGATTGAAGCTTATAGCAGAATTGCACATTCTGTTGAATATTTATTCCTTGTGTTTATTTCTGTCTGCAGAGAATGTGATCAATGGGCAGGATTACGAAGTGATGATGCAGATTGACTGTCAGGTGATGGACACCAGGATCCTCCACATCAAAAGCTCGTCAGTTCCTCCTTACCTCCGAGATCAGCAGAGGAATCAAACCAACACCTTCTTTGGTTCCCCTCCAGCAGCCACAGAGGCAGCCCACGTTGTCAGCACCATCCCTGAGTCACTACAATAGTACCCAGGGGCTACAATGGAAAACTAAGGATGGGACCCTGCCAGACCGGTGAGTGGATGAGAGAGATGCTTCTTTCTGCCTTGGTGGCAAGCAGAGAACTGCCTCATAATAGAATTCAAGATAGAAGAGAAAAAAAGAAGCTGCTCTATTTTTCACCATCTGCCCATCTACTTGGAAAGCACTGGAACTCAGACACAAGGGGAGCAGCATATCTCCACAGGCACGTGTAGCCCTGCATCCTCCACTGTTGTCTGGTGTAGATATTTTTTTCTGTCCCTTTCTAAATTGCTTTTCCCTCTGTATTTGTTTTGTGTTTAAATAGTCATATTCTTTCAAATAAGATCCACTTCCCCTCTCTGCCATTTCACTTATTGTTATGGTAAAGAGACTTTTATTTAACAGCACCCATATGTTTCCACTCATTAGATCTTTCATCAACTTAATGCAAACCAATTGTGGATGTGTGCTTATTGGAAAGCAAATGTCAAAACCAGAAGAGCCAAAAGCATCCCCAAAAGAGTCAAAACAATTTGGAGTGTCAGGTAAAGGGGAAAATCCCCCGCTGGTAAAGTTTATCTTGCGATTTGCGGTTCACACCTGAGACTGCATGTGAACAACTGTATTGGGGTCGGGGGTGGGTAGCAAATTTGGGAGAATGAAATGGAAGAGAAGGCGGGCTTTGAAAGAGGAGATAGCTTCATTAATACATATGTTTAAAACACTGAAAGTTTGATGTGATTGCAGTTTAAGATGAAAGCCACAGCTACCGTTTATTCTGAGGACCATGGGCCGCTGAGTGTTAGCACACGTACTTATGTCTTCTCTTTAGTAATCTGGTTCAGATCCTTAAGACAAAGCCTTCATTTTTGTTGTGAATCTCCACACACTACACACCTTCTATTGATACGATGCCCGGGTCAGCTAAGGAGCATGTAGGAGACTTTACATTTAAACAAACGAGCTTTTTCTCTTGAGAACTGATAAGTATTCACTCCTCTAAGACTAGGCAGACAGGCAAGTTAGATTCCTGCTGGTGGAGTGCATCCCATAGTATGGCAGTCATTTTCAATTCTCCAGTGAAAAGGCAGTGAAGGAATTAACTCGTTTGTCCTCCCATTATTAAAAACAAAAACAAAACAGAATCTATCTTACTTTGTTCACTTGTACTTTGACTGTCTCCTCTGTGATTTCTACCTTCATCTTCTAAAAGTGAGTCTTTTACCCTCTCCTCCTGTGAAACTTTTGAATTTCTCCATAGAATTCATTCTGCAAACACTGCTTCCTGTCCTAATTGACTTGCTCTTGTCAGATTTCTTCCCTTCCATTCCACACTGTATCAGTCTCTTCCTCCTTGCAAGAAAAGGAAAGAGACATTCTATCAACTCCTCAAGGCCTACCTTGAGTGAGTTTTCTGCCTGTGAAATTAGGCGTGGCTCCTAAATAATTTTGAAGACTCACCAGCACTTCTTTCTGGACAGTGATGCCTCTCTGCTCAAGCCAGTTAGACTCTTTCAGAGGAAATCAGTTTAACTCTTGTGAGGGGAGGAAGGGGACTCTGCTGCTCTATTGCCTGGGAATCTGGAGTTTGAAAAGTATCCGTTAGCCATATACCAACCATTTTAAGTCAGGGCAGCACTCCTCTCTGATTTGGCTGCCCCAGGCAGTTTTCAGACAAGAACCATTTTCCCTGGGGACCACTCTTCCTTCTAAGGGGTGCCAAGGAATAGAAGGCAAGTGCCTAGAAGACCTTTAGGTTGCAGGGCAGTCTTCTCATGGATTGTCTTCTCCTGGCCCTGCTCCTTCCCATTCTGTCCTGTGAATTAGCCAAACAAGAGGCTGCTACCATGGCTAGTACGCAGTGGCAACATGGTCATTCCCAAGCTGCCAATCTTCTCCTGCAACTGTCGCATTTATCACGGTGGATGCAAATACCGTGTGTGTGGAATGATTGTAGATGGTGCTTCCTTCCTCTCCTTTGCACTGAATCACACAAAAACAAACCATCACGTGGATTTCTTGTTCGGGGCACTTGCTTTTACTTTATCCCTCTATTCCCAGCTTTTCCTGTGTCCATTTTACCAACTGGTCAGACTGAAGACTTAATTATGTTACGTCACGTTAACGCCTCTCTTTCAGGTGAAAGTGTGGGTTAAGGGTACCTGTGACGTGACCACAAAAAGCAGTCTGGGAGCCTTGCCTCCTCTTTTCACTCACTGACCCTTCCACCCCTTGTCATTACCCGTTCTTGGATTGATCTTTTTGAGATGAGGGGACAGGATTCTCCTCAGGGTAAAGTTTCAGGAAATGAGTGAAAGGCAGCTGACAAGTATTCTACTTTTTAAACTGCTGTCAAGGCTACTGTTAATCTCTGGGCACAATGGTAGTTTTTATTGTCATGTCTGTACATTAGCTCAAGGTCCTTTAGGAAATGGAAAGTTGCTCTGCCTGATGAATAAATTAAACTGGTCTTTCGGCTTAATTGTTTTGGTGAGATGGCCTTTTGGGGATTGCAGCCAGGAATTATGGGGGACGTGTGTGTGTGTGTGTGTGTGTGTGTGTGTGTGTGTGTGTGTAATTTTTTAATTTATTGAGTTTTTAAGTGGCATTTTGCAAGCTTGTGAGAATGTTTGTTAGATAAGCTCATGGAGGAGGCAAGTCTGCCTATTATTAGGTGACTCTGTGCCCTTTGGGCCACCAGTACTACTGTCTTGGGAGGTGATGGCAGAGACTGCTGGGAATGGTTTTTCCACTTGGTTGCAAGTTCCAAGTTTTTAAGGCTTAATGGAAGTGGATGTTCCCTCATGCTGTCTACTGGGTCAGACGTCAGGACCTTCTTCCCCATGGGGTTAACTCACTCAGCAGAACAGGCACACGGCTCCATTAGGGCGACAGTGTAAAATGCCTCTTTCCAAAGTTAGTTAGGGTTTGTGAAAGGATCATCTTGAAACAAATGTACTGCTTGCCATTCTTGCAGTTTAGGTTATTGGGTGGGGGGGTTGTCTTTTCACAAGTGAAAAATCCCCTGTAATTATAAAAGCTCAGAGCATCTTCTAATTTTTTTTTTAAATGACTACAGTCTCCAGAACAAAGCTGGCATTTCTTTGCCTTTTCTTGTTAGCAGGAAGTAGACATGGCGGTATTTGAAAGCAGCAATGTTATATGAGTCATTCTTGAGTGTTCTGAATAAACACTACTTAGAAACAGACAAGAAACTTGCGATTCAGACTAATTTTTCTAGCATTTTAAAAGCGACACTGTCCTGATCAAGCTTTCCTGGCTTGAATCTTCCTCCTGGGAATGAACCCCCAATAGTCACAGCAGTGACACTCTGATAAGATGCTGCTGCTGTGGCATTTGGAGTGACTAAAACTGGAGAACTCTCAAGCTCCTTGCAATTTTTGTACTATTTTCTGATTCTTGCCATTTCACTAAGCTCAGGTTGTGAAACTTGACAGAATATCAGAAAAACTTGTCATTGTACTAGACTTTCTAACAAACACTTTGAAAAGTTTCAAAGCAGCTTCCACTTTCAACTATCTATTAGAAGTAACCACTTTTACTGAAGAGCCAGAGTAAGAGCCCATGCCCCCTTCAGTCTGACGACATGGAAATTTTCCACCATGAAAGCCCTCTTTCCACTGCATACTGCTGGGCCAACTCAGCTTCCTGCTGCAGTCATAGGCCTGAACTTCAGACGAGACCTTGCATACTATTGGCTGTTTTCGTACGAATTAACCTCTCAAATAAGATTGCTTAATGCCCAAATTGATAGACATTTATTACCCGCTATGGATCCCTCATTCTTTGCGAAAATGTGACTTCTGTCAGTCCTGAGTCATTTTAATTTACAGAAATTAGGATCTTTGCTGCTAATAGGAATACTAATTATAACTTTTACCTTAAAAACAAGAATAAAGCTTAAAGAAAGAAAATGAAATGTAAGACATTTTTAGTCTTACCCCGACAGTATTTGGGATGGAGCAATTCCTGTTTCCCTAGGGGTTGTGGTTAATTTGTAATTTTCTAGGAAACAATATTGAACTACCCCCAAAAATGTTGCTGGAGTCCAGCTGGAACTATGCACATAAGAAAAAAAAAAAAAAGTTTTCTCTTAACCTGAAAAAAAGAAATCAGAATGTATCCTGTTAACTTATATTTTTAAAGACTAAGCTTAAAACAAAGTTTATTTTGGATAAGACTAGAACTTTTAGCAGTTTATTCTAATATCTGTGTATTAATATCTATGTTGATATCTATCAGATTATCTGTCAGAATTTATAAAAAGAAGGATGACAAAGGTATCTTGATCAGGAAACTTGATCCTACCTATGAATCATGTCATGGCTAGTCACTGTGAAATAGTGGACACCACATTCAACATATTAGTTTGCTGCCTTAGAGACTTTTAGCACATTAAAAGACTTTAAATTATATTAAGTTGGGGAACCAAGGAGTAAATAAATCATAGTTTATCATTTGCCAAGGTCAGCAAACAGCACACTGTCTTGCTGCTTGCCCCCAGTGATGTCGGTGACCATTAGTTAATAAGCAGACCAGGAAGTTTGGCATATCCCCCAATAGGATCATCCCAGATAGAGATTAGCAGGTTGACTTTCACAGTAAATGTATATTGGACCATTTTAACTCACACTCAGCCCTAATTTCTAGGTCAGTCATCTTCATAAAAGATGGTGGGAAAATAAATAGAACTTTAGATGGAAACTGCTGTGCACTACTGGCCCTAGAGATGCTAGTTTCCTGTCATGTTGCCAATATGTTTAGACTAAGACCAACAATGCTTCTCCCCTGGAACCATTAGAACCTGAGGAGAGAGTGTTTGTTAGAGGTGCCATTCCACCAGGGTTTTCTTTCTAAGGGTTGTATCCATGCTCCGTTAAGAATGGCTTAAAGATGCAGAGGAAAGATATACCATTCTCTCCCTTAATATTTATGTTGGTTTACAACACATAAAGAAACAATGACAACAACAGCATGACTGTGTCATGCTTTTAAGCAAGTCTTTATAATGCAATACTTGTTCCTTGTCTAAAGTTCAAATAAAGAATTTTTAAACTTGCCTTGTTTTGTTTTGTATGTAGAAAGAGGAAAAAAAGACCCAGTGTGAATCTTCAGTGTTAAGGGATCAGTAATGAGAAGGGAAGCCTAAAATGGTTTGTGGCCTGTTACTGTTTAGATGAAACAGTTGAACTCCTCTCCACTCTTTTTCCCAACCCGGTTAAGTAAAAGTTTCCTTTATTGTGTCCAAATATTTGAACTACAGTCTTTCTTACTAAGGGAAAAAAAAAAATTGTCTAAAAACCTATACTTTGTCCTTCTACATCAGGAAACCGAGTTAATCACACCAAAGCCTCTTCTCAGCGTAGAATGACATGTCTCCGAGCCTGAAGCTAGTCACTGCAGACTGACAGCAAAGAATCCTTCTGGGAATAATCAGTGCAGGCATTTACTGAGTACCCAGTGTATGCCTCAGACACTAAGTTCACTAGCTCTTTTATTTCAATCCTCCCTACAACTCATTTCCTACAATGGTCACATAACTTGTAAATAATAGACCCAGTATTTGGACCCAGGCAATTTAGCTTCAGCACATGGATTCCCAACCTCGCGAGACATAGATCGGGCATAGATTCCTGCCCTAAAAGAGCTCACAGTGGCCCGTGGGGTCAGATATGCAAATATACAAAATTACAGTAACGCCGGGGCTCTCTTTGAGGCAAAACTACATTTGTTTCCTAAGATACCTTATTAGGCTTCTTTAGAAAAGTAAGACCCCAAATCCCTTCTTCTGCAGAGAAAGTCAGTACACAATGGAGGGTAGGGGGCTGGGCAGCAGAAAAGGAAAAGTGGACCCAAGCTACAGGGCTTGGTCTCTGGATGCTGGAGCCTCTCAGGGACTCGTGAAAAGACTCCCTGGTGGCAGGAGGGCAAAAGGGCTTCACACTGTAAATCCTCTTCGTTGTCTCAAGTAGTCAGTAAAAGCCTGTTGCACACACAGCTTTGAATCAGCGTTGTTTTGGGGAGTGAAAGAAGGGGAGTAGGATTCAGTGTGCTATGAGTAATGCAGAAAGAAAGCTTGCAGATACTGAAGCAAGATAATTCATAAGTGGAGAAGTCAGTGAAGCAACAGAGGTGACCAGGAAAATATCACTCCCGCCACACCCTCGCCCTCATGGGACCTTGCCACCAAACCCTTATGGGATTGTGCCTCCGGAACTTCCCACTGTATGTGGGATCCTGTTCAAGCCAATTTTGGGATCTCAAAGGATAACCACAACTGACATTTGGATTACACCGTACATGGTGCCCGAAATAGAGGGTTCTTCTAGCGCATACTCTGCAATTTATCTAACTAGTTCTCTTTTGTTAGAAATTTAGACCACTTCCAATGTTTTGCTAACCATAGGAAATCTATACCATATTATTCACTCCATCACATTTGGTGTAATCTGTACAATTGCCTGAAGACAATCCTTCCCTTAGTTGACTTCATGATAACAGTTGATACACATTGAAGACTTAACCTCTAACAGACATTGGGCTAAGCATTTGCAAGCATTAGTTCATTAAACTTTACAGCAGCCTTATGAAATAGATATCATTATCCACGTTACAGATGAAAAAATGGGCACAAAAGAGTAAGGAACTTGCTTACAAACTCACAACTAACACATACCAGAGCTAGGATTTGAAATTAAGTCTACCTTGCTTGTAAAGCCACATTCTTTCTACCGTAGTATGTTGCCGCTCATCCTTTAAAGCCATAAAGGGTGCAGCAGGAGACAAAGTAGAGAGGAAGAAACCAAGCCACACATCATGGGCAACCAGGGTGTTGAGGCATGGTCAGGAAGGAGGGACAATAGCTAAGAGGCAAAGTCCACTGATGCTGGTGGGTTTTCTATGAACAATTCATCCCCTCTGAAGGAGTATATACTCACTGCTGGTTGCATGTGGAGCCCACGGTGGGTTGCTGAACCTCAATCCTTGCAGTCCTCATCTCGGGTGAGTTACCCAGTGAGGTAAAGACAAGCTGGGTGCTCCCACAATTGAAGATCCCGGGCTCGGCCCATACTCCCACTCTGCTCAGGTCCAAAAGCATTCAAGTGTGACCATTCAGCCGCATCCCCAGGGTGCGTCCAACTGACTACTCTTTTGATCACAGGTTCTGTTGTCTTTGGAAAGTTTTCATTGCAGAAGTAACTTGTAGTGTGGATGCTGGACTTTGAGATGGTGGGAGATGCTTTTGTAAGAGATCCCTAATCTCCAGATCCAAAACTGAAATGCTTTGGTCCAGAAGTGAAGGACATATCTTTAAAATAGATGCAACACACCATATTAAGAAATGGGTCATCTTGTAAGTTTAACTATTTGCAACCCTGTCACTCCTAAAAACTGTGCTCATTTAGATGGGGGGACCATGTGAAGCTAACCAAAACATATTTCCACCTGTTTACAGGCGTAGCCCTGTTTCGGCATACGTTAGCTGGTTGAAAAGGAAGAACTGAGAGCCTCAAAAGCCATCCCTGATTCTCATTTCTTTGTTGTCCTTCTAGACTTCCGAAGCCTCTGGGGTTATGTGCATTGCCTGAGCACCCAGTGGAACTTGGATTCTTGGGCTGAATTTCTCCATAGCTAGAGCTAGTGGCCCCAGAATTTAAACCTTTGTCACAGATTCTAAGTGGTGGACTAAGCTTAGGCAACTGCCGCTGATCTGTGGGATGCTATACAGATAAACCAGACAACCTCCTTGTTCTCAAAGACATGTGAATGATGTCTCTTCCATGGGTCTATGTGGTCACCCCTCTGTTACCACAGAAGAGTAAAGATAATTTCCAGAAGAGGTCATGATTTCTGGTCAGCCTGAAAAATAGACACAAGCTGCTCTCAGGAGAGCTTTGGGATGGAAGATTCATTGGCCAATGTCTTTGCCATGGCCACAGGGCTCACCCACTCACTTGGCTGCTGGTCCTAAGACACACAATGGTGCATTTTCACTGCACCGTCTCTGGTTTCCTGAACATGCTGGAATTCTCTGCTCAGCGACTTGTTCACATCAGTCCAACACATTGCCCCCTCCAGCCTGGCAGCCTCAAGCAAGACAGAAACACAGCAACCTCCACACCACTAGCCTGGCTGTTTCCATCGAATCCTCAGCTGGGTAAGAACTGCAAATTCGTCTTAATTTAAAAGTATGAGCAGGAAAGATGCTGAAACATTTAACGTCTTATTTTAAATGGCTCTATGGGTCACCGCTCAGGTGAATAGAACTAGCAGCACATTTGGGGCTAATTCCATCTCCCCAAGATTTATAATCTGGTACAAGTCAGCAGGGCGTGAACAGTCCAAAGAGGGAAAAACCTACTCTTAGAAAGTTAGCTTCCTTTCCAAACTTTCACCTCTGCAATTTCTTGTTCAATATCCGTCGTCTCTGAAGGACAGTAAACTCCAGAAGGTCAGGAACCCTGTCAGTGTCTAATTCACTATTTTATCCCCACTAGTGTTTTGACATGATGTGCTTAGGATATGGTCCTTCGGGCATTTTAGGCTAACTCTGTTTTTTTGTTGTGTTGAATTATTGAGCTCTTAGAAAGCCACAGATAGACATTTCCTTTCCGGGAGTGTCCGTGATAGACTGGCATTTGTCACTTGTGTTTGCATGAACCAGTACATCACCATATGCAAATATTCACAGTGCTCTCGTGATTCAGAGGCACCGTGCCCAGCGCTGAGCAGGACGGACACACAAGATGAGAGCCCTGCCTTCCCTCATCAGAGAAAGCGACATCAGCTTTCCCCTTCCCTTTTTATTTCTTCCTACTGTTTTCCTCTGATTTCAGTCTGTGGCAAACTGGACGTGTTCTGGGGAGAGGCTGTTAGACCAGGGGATCTACAAGTGTGGCCCCCATTCTGCAGCAACAGCAGCACTGCAGAACTTGCTAGAAATGCAACTTCTCTGGCCTCAACCCAGACCCACTGAGTCAGACTCTGAGGCTGGGCCCAGCAATCTGTGTTTCAACAAGCCCTTCAGAGGATTCTGATATGACGTTAAGAATCACTCATGTAGATGTCTGTCAGAAAGACTAAAGGAGTAAGAATATCAGCCTTCTGCCCGACATGGTCCTTCCCGGGACTGCCATCACTGGAGCTTTAGGGAAATAGCAGGAAAGAATTTCCTTGTTGTCACTGTCTACAGGGGTTACACCTTGAGCATCCGCAGCCTCGCATCCCCTGTCACATCACCTGACCTCCTGCTACCTTGGGTGACCTCACAGCTGAGCAGCAGGAATCGGGGCTGCCCGCACAGCGGGAATCGGGACCGTGCCCTTAATCAGAAGTGTGTCACCAACCCCGGGCTCAGGGCTGCATTTAGGAAAGAGAAACAGAACTAGCTGCTTGCCCACCCCACAGATACGAGGCTCTCCTGGGGAATGAGCTCCTGAGAAGTCCCGCCTGGAACCAGCACCCTCTGCTGAGGAAGGGGGAGGTCCCCTGGGCCTCTGTCAGCCCTCCCCAGAGCAGGTCTTCACCTCGAGGCTAGGAGAGCCCCCAGTACAAGTGCAGGGACACTCCAGAGAGAATGCTCCTGGCCCCGCTGGGGACCTGGGACCTGTCCCCTCATCTCTCGACTTCACAGCTCTGAAGACAAGAAGGTCTGAGCTCCAGGCTCCACGAGGTTTACTGAGTTGGCTGCAGGCTCTAACCCCCTTCCGTACAGCACCAGGTTGTGGTTCCCAATCTTGGCTGCATGTTGGAATCACCTGGTGATCTTTAAAAAATACTGCTGCCCAACCGCCACCCCAAGATGTTCTGATTTAACTGGTATAGGGTGTAGGAGTGTTCAATTTTCCCCAGGTGATTCTAATGTGCACAAAAGTTTGGGAACCAATGAACAATTTCTCTTGAGGCCAAGACCCAGCTCCTGTCTGATGTTTAGGGAGCAACACAGTTCTAAAGGTGGAAGGTAGAGCGGGGTTCCAAGGACAAGAATAATATGTGTTTGAATCATCAGACAGACTCCAGACTGAGCAAACAGCTGGTGAAGAAAGGAGAGGAGAGAGGTAGGGGTGTGGGCTGGTGAGCATTGGATCCACTGGTGGAGATGATGTCAGACATTCCTCTGTGATGTTAGGACTCGGGAAACACATGAAAATAACCATGGCTGTGAAAATGGAACTTTCCGTGAAATGGCATGTTCTTGGAAGGAGAGGGAGCACGGAGGAGAGGGAAGGGGAGGGGGGAAAGGATAAAAAGGAGAGAGGAGGGGAGAGGGGACGCCCCAGGCCAGAGAGAACGCGGGAGGTTGATTCGCTCCCGGGCTTCTGGAGAACTGGGGAAAGGACAAGACGTGAAAAGATGCACCAAGGAGAGGAGAGGGTGTTTGGGGTCGGCATGAGGAATGGCTAAAGAGGGCAACTGCTGACCCAGAAGAAGCTGAAGCAACGAAAGAAAAGAGAAGCCAGGAGAGAGAGAAGGAATCTACTGCTAAGAAAAGAAAAACACACAGTTTTTGACCCAAGCCCACCCAGCTTCGGGCTGGGGCCAGATGGAGAGCTTCCCAGGAGAAGGCTGAGGGGGCAGCTTCTCAGCGCACAGCCCCTCAGGGGAAGGGACAAGACACAGCCAATTGCCAGTGTGTCCCCTTTCCTTCTACCTCTACTGGCTTTGCAGGCCTCACAGAGGAAGGAGCTCTGGGCCTAACATTGGGAAGCCAGACCCTTCCTCTTGTTGCCCTGAGGGAGAGAGGGCAGTGCCCCTGAGGGACCCGAGCCTGTGGCTCCTGGAGGTCTTGGGGGCATCTCCCCTACCCTAAGCCTGGCACCAGCCCCTGATTCTTAGACCTCACCCTAATGGCTTCCCTCAGGGCGAGCCATCCAAATACTGAGTCACCAAGAGAAAAAAGCCTTGCAGGCAAAACCAGAAAAAATGACACAGGCTCTTCAATTCCTGGATGAAAGATTTCACACCTACTTTGTAAAATCAGGAGACTTTCATGACCCGGTGTGACTGTAACCCACATGCCTATGACGAGCCTCCCGCAAAGTAAATATACCAGCCATGTCACATAATGTGGCCCCTGTGATGCTCAGCACACCCTGGGAGCTGGGCAGGCGGGTCCCATCTTGGCTCCTGAGATGGCGTGAGACGAAGCGGGCACGGAGACCCCCAGCACCCCCTCTCGGGATTAGCAGCCCCTCCCATCGGAGAGTGTCAAATACGTGCCATTGAGGCTCAAGGAGCCGTGTGGGGTTACTGGAAACGAATGCCAACATCAAGTGCTTCAAGATGCTGGCTGTTGTTCACCAGCCTGTGTTACTCCTCCCTGGGCACCACGGGCCGCACCGTGCCACGCTGCGCAGTGCCCTCGGTGCCGCTGCTCAGGCGGACCGCCCCCCGGAATGCCTCGCTAGCCGGTTTGGAGGGGCTGTGGGAGTGCACTCTGAGCCGTGCAGCTGGGAGCTGCCTCCGAGCACTTCAGCGTTTCCAGCCAGTGGTTTCCTGTGGGAGAGCGGTCTGGGGCCTCGGCTCTCCACTTCCTGGCAGGCCTCCCTCTCTCTGCTCGGCCTCCCGTCCATCCTGACCACTGGCCTGGCCTTGCAGAGGATCAAAAAGTGGACTGGCTTCCTCAGAGTTAGAAAGACAGCAAGCGAGCCTGGGAGCTGAAGCCAGACGCTGGCCTTTATTTTTCAGGGCAGAGGAGGGAGGTGGGGGGCACCCAGGGACCCCAGACCCCAGAGTCAGGACCCTGTCTGCTGAGAGCTGCAGTGGGTAGGGCAGTCTGTTCTGTAAAAATGCAGCAGCCCCAGGGGGTCCCTGTCTGTTCTGAAGATGTGACACGGAGTGCAGTGGCCCCTCCGTAACAGAAGTGGCCACTGTGGGACGAGGAGTCAGAATGGGGCTAAGGTGTTTGTGGAAGGGCGGGTCCACTGCTGGCAGAGAAGGCTGGGAGTGTCAGGGCGACCCAGGGACCCCTGGAGCCTGGTGCATTCCAGGGGCTGTTGGAAGGGTCAGGAGTCCTTCTGTGTGACCGGAGCTGGGCTGTCGGGTGGCAGCACACACATCAGCACACCAGTCCACCTACTCTGAGCCGGTCCCTGGCCGTGCTCTCACAGGGACACAGAGACGTCCTCTGGCAACGGTCAGGCTTGGGAGGAAAACACGTGCAGCCGAGAGCAACTCAGAGGTGCCAGATGTGGTGTGTGCTAAGACAGGTGAAGAGGGGGTGAGGGGAGGTGAGGATAGGCGAGCCAGGGGGGCCCTTCTTGCAGGAGGCGGGCTTAGGGTAGGGCCTAAAGGGAAGGGAGAATTCAGTCAGGTGGTGACTGGGGAGGGTCACCTCTCAGGGCATTTCAAGGGGAGGAACAGCCTGAGCAAAAGCAGGGACGGTGCATGTGGGCCAGCGTGGCCTCATGTGTTGAAGGCTTGTTGTGCCCAGGGAGGAGTGAAGCCAGCTTGTAGATAACTTTCAGCATCTCAAAGTACCTCTTTGATGCTGGGATTGGTTTTGAATAACCCCAAATTGTTCCTTGAACTTGGATAGCTCTATCTCAAGAGAGTCATACTCTGAGGAGTTCCCTAGCAGGAAAGAGTTCGGTGTCAACCTGCAAAAAGTGAGTCTGGGGACTTCCCTGGTGGTCCAGTTTTTGGGAGTCCGCCTTCCGATGCGGGGGACGTGGGTTCGATCCCTGGTCGGGGAGCTGGGATCCCACATGCCGTGGAGCAACTAAGCCCACACACTCTGGAGCCTGCCCGCCACAACTAGAGAGAAGCCCGTGCACTGCAATGAAAGATCCTGCGTGCTGCAACTAAGTCCCGACGCAGCCAAAAATAAAAAATGAATAAATAAATATTAAAGAAAACACCTAATATGATTTAAAAAAAAAAGTGAGTCTGCATTTCATTGGACGTCATGAGCATTTCTGTCCTTGGGCAACCAGAACACACCTCACGGTCCTCTGAGTCATTGGGCCCAGTAGCCCTGGGGTGCAGGAATTCCTTCCACCTCACTCCTGACAAGAGGCCTCCGGACTCTGAAGGCCTGGAGGGTCCTCAGCAGCCCTTCAACTAGGGGAAAAGCCAGTATCAACCCTCCAGTGGAGCTAACATTTACTGAGACCCGTTCCTCCTAGCCATGGCCGGCTGGACAAGGGGTGGACATAGTCAAGCCATGGGCTCAGTGTGAACGGATGAGCTGGACCAATCAGGAGGTTTGAAGAAGGAGACCTGGGGACAGCAAACTGTGGATACTCAAGCTTGGAGAGCTGGTTGACGCTGCCACCATGCTGGGCCACGTGCAGGTTGACTGAGCCCAGAGAAGCAGAAGTGAGGGAGCTCTCTGAGGGCCTCCAAGGGGTAGAGAGGATTGACAGTTCCTGAATTTTCTGTCCCAGCCCCTGAGAGGATCGTGATACCTCCCTGAATATCTGCAAGACCGCCTGTTGCATCCGTACAAACAGTTGTCTTCTGTGTGAGCTAGCCTGAGTGGGCTTCTGCTCGCTACAACCAAGAGATCCCGAGATGAAAGAACATTACCCTCCTGCCTCTCCTGGCCTCTGGGCTCAGGCAGGAAAATTCAGCTTATCATGGAGGCTGGAGGGTGGAGCTGGGGTTCTTTTGAGGGCAGCAGGCAGACCTCCCATCTTGCCAACTCCAGCTCTGTCTCTCCAGACCCAAACTGAAGCTGCTATGCAACTGGGAATTTCACCAGAGTTTTCTGGCCCATTCCTGGCACCTGCTGCTGTTGACTGCACTTTAACCCCCCCAGGCACTGCCAAATTTTCCTTGGTGCTCCCAGGCCAGACAATCTCCTCCAGAGAGCGAGCTCAGCTGAGGTCACATGGAAAATAACCCATGAGCAGAGCTCGGCCCCAAGCTGCTTCAGCCAACTTCCCTTTGTTCTCCCCTGCTCTTTCCC